>NC_050196.1:19013285-19135785 GCF_008315115.2 Sander lucioperca | reverse complement strand
TCCAAAGACAAAGCTGCCTCCACTAATGGCATCAATCATGTTTAACAACATGTGCTCTGCAGTTTTGTCTTGCTGCGACTTTATTAAGCAGCTAATTACCAGTTTAATGGGACTATTTTAACTTTTTTGCATTACTGTGCACTCTTACTTACTTGTTGTGGCAGTGAGGAGGCCAAACATCTGTGCACAAGTTCTGTGTAATCTGTAGAAAACTGCTGTGGCAGAAATAATACATGTACTTATACAATGGTCTGGGTGAAAACTTGATTCTGATTGGCTGCAGAGTGTCCATTAAAAATAGGGGTGTGCATCTCTCCCTTATAAGGCGATCCAATCAACACATTCTCACTCCCATCACGTCAGAAAGCGATGCTCGGTCAGGTATCTTTGGCATTTGTTATTGATACAAAAAAGCTCCTTAGAGTCATATTGAGACGCTCTTGGTCGGGACTCTTGGCGTCACTTTTTGACGCTCTGGGTCGGGACGTACGTTTAACTGACATGCTGCACAAGAACGGGACAGTTAGGTTTAGGAAAAGATGGTGGGTGGCAGGGACGTGCACAGGTACGGGCTATTGTTGCCCGGGCAACTGCTTAGCTGCCCCTCTGGTGAAAGAGCCTAAATAAACGTTTCTTTCTTTCTTTTTCTTTTTTTGCTGTGGTGGCTACATTATTACGATAATAAGCCAATCATTACTAAAGTTAAATTAAATCGCTATATCATCTAATCTCGCCCTCAGCAATGCCCTCTGCATTACCTTAGTAACGTAAAATGCTACGTTATCAACCAAAGCTAATGACAGCCTATGTTGCAGCAGCAGGCTAACGTAGCTATGTTACGTTACGTCCGTTACACGAGTGTGCGTTCTGTAGAGAAGAGAGAGGCTCAGGGATGGGATGGTTTGGGCTCATGAATCATGCTCGGTTATACGTTGTTTACAGTCAATATGTTACATGAGTTTTCAACCAACAATCAGATGTGACGTTAGTGAAAGGCGCCTTATTTTGTTATAAGATGATAAATGAATGTCCCAATTGGTTAATGTAATAAACTTGATCAGATTAGAGCAATGGCCCCTCCAAATGTCTGTGCACGTCCCTGGTGGGTGGGGTTACAAATTTCTCTGGTTTAGGGGCTCATAAATGCCAGAGCAGGGGGAATGAGAGGGGGACACACCAGAGCAGGGGGAATGAGAGGGGGGAACACCAGAGCATACAGATGTTGCCCAGCTTTTAATCATTTTCAAGCAGGTAAAAAACATAAATCTGTTGTCTGGGTTGTTCTCATTATAGTGAGAAACTCTTTGATGAGATGTGACTTCTCTCCCAAAAACAAGTCTTCTCCCTGTTTCCTTTGACGATGAGAGATGTTTGTTTCACGGCATCAAAGGAAAGAATATGCTGATCTGGGACAAGCCATCTTTTGGCACAGATATACAAATCTGTGTCTGTATTCTGGAGGGACCACCTACTACATGTATTGTATAAAATGAAGTTGCATATTAAATTGGGCCTACAATAACTGGTAGGGCAGCCTAAAGCCTTTATACATACCTATTTTAATACATAAGCTATTAAAATCACCTAGTAATTGTTGGCACGATTTAATGAATCATGTTTAAATGTTAAACATACATGTGGTAGAGTGAATCCTCAGGATGAACTGGATCTGTGGATAGCCTTAGTGACTACCTTAACTACAGGCCAGTAAGCCCATCAGTGGGGATTTATAATTTGCTAATCATATGTTGGATTCATTTTAGGACTTTTTAATGTTATGAAAAACTTAATGATTTGGAGGCCCCGCTGCATTGACTCTGAGGACCCCCTAGGGGTCCCGGACCCCCTGTTAAAGATCCGTGAGCTAGGGCGCTGATTCAAGAAGAAAAAGCGACAATACCATCGAACAAAGTGATAAAAATGCTGCAAAAAAGTACAAACATGTCAAAAATCTTGAAAAAAACATTTAAAAAAGCATTAAAAAGAAATGGGGAAGAAAAATTAAAAAAAAAAAAAGGAGCCAAAAACTTATGGTAAGATGACAAAGATGTTGGAAAACATGTAAAAAAAAACGCCGAAAACATTGAGAAAAGCGATTAGAAACGTTGCAAAAGTGCCAAAAATTACATACAGCAATGCATTTTCATGAATGGGTTTGTATGATATCGTACGAAACTAGGAGACTGCCGGCTGGTCATGTGACATCGGCTACAGAGCTCCGTGACGCCGAGCGCCAGTTGCTAGCTGTTTAAAGCTGCTACAGAGCTTCCTGCCGCTGGCTACAGACCTCCATCACAGCTCGTCATATCGGCAGCAGTTAGTAGATGTGTAGCCGCTACAAAGCTCTGCAATGCCGGCTACGGTGCTCCACATGGTGCTGACAGCAAAACAAATGTGGAATGCTTACTAATTACAGTGCTTAACATTTCGTAGCTTTTTGAACAAATGGTTCATGAGAACAGGCTGCATACAGTGGAAAAATAGAGTGCTGCAGTGAGCCTTCCTCTCAACGGTGGAAAAGTGTGATTGGTTACACATCTATCTATCCATTCAGCTGGGGCGCTGTGATCACCCAGCGTATGTTCATTTACTCTGCAGAGATAATTAGAATCTGTTTGACATCCGTGGGGAGACATTTGAACCGCTCGCAGAAGCTGCACAAACAATTCACGGACACAAGCAGCCGTGCACAGTGTGGGTGTTTTTAAAATGGGAAAAGATGCCGCAACAGCATGCAAGGTATGGTTCTGTAGGTGAATATAGAGTACTCAACTTGAAATGTCTCGTTAGCCATAGCTGTGCATGTAATAAAAGTATTAGTATTTCTCCCTAAACAAAAGTCAGCCTGACAGCCAATAGTTATCACTGTTCATTTGTCTGACCGCTGACCCGACTCCTCACTGAACGACCGTCACGTGACTTTTCATTTTTCAAGCCTTGTTCACTCAGATCTTCATTTCAAGCTTTAAATTTGGACCGACACAGGTGGAAACGCCTCGAGGTTTGTATCTGTAGGGTGCAGATTCCAAAAAACAACCTTGCAATTAATCAAATTACCCAAAATGCAGCTGACATACAGGGTCAAGGGGCCAGGGGGAAGGTTAGCAACCTGTAAGAGAAAAAGGGCAATTTTTGGCCCGAAAAAATTAAAAGAAATCTGTCTAGAGCTGCAAAACATGTTTGAGCCTTAAACTGAAGGTAACACAGATAATTTAAAAGTATCCTATCAACATTACTTACAGGTCTAAATGAACATTTGTTAGTTCAATGATGTTTGTTGCCGTTTTTTTGGCACTGGACGGTCCTTGCAACACAACCCCGCTATGTAATGATGTAAGCAAGCTCTGGCCCTGATTGTTTAATTGCAGTTTTCTTTATGGCATTAGTTTTAGGTGAAAGGAGTGTAAAGCGTCCCATGAAGGCATGTCTAGTGTTGTGATAGTGCCTGTCTCGTGTGTGTGTGTGTGTGTGTGTGTGTGTGTGTTAGCGGTGAGTACAAGTGTGTTGGGCGCACCTTTTTTCAGCGTTCAGTACAGATGTTTCTTAACAATACACTTTCATATTATAGAGAGGTAAAATGCTGAGTCAATATGTTGGGAAATAATTATAAACGTGCTGACATCTTGCCAAAAAATACATGAGACGGGACAGACAAATGTTTGAAACAAGTAGCCAATGGACACGTTGTACCAGTACTAGTGTCACATCCCCACTAACATATGGAGCTGTGGAGGATTTCTTTTTGACAAATTGCTAATTTTAGTTTCTGATCTCACTTCAAATCTGGGTTAAATGACATTTCTCTAGATTGCAGTATTCTTGCTTGGTTTTCTATAACAGAACAAGTGTTTTTATTTGGTTTTGCAGTTACAGTCACTCATCCAACATCAGCACGGTCCATTTCCTCCCCAATGTATCCTGGGAGTGCACGAGTCACATTCTGCGATCGTCAATCATCACCTTCAAATGGAAAATATTAAATTCCACACACATGTCCCTATGTCATTTCCTCAAAATATGTGTTTGTCCACATAATGGGCCACTTATGTTGTACGTTTCTGCGGGCAGCACACTGTGGGTAAGTGGCAGCCATTTCCTATAAGTGTTTCAATTTTAGGCATGATTGGCGTCTGTATGAAACAGGCATCTAACTGTGACATTGTTGTCTGCACAATACCTCACACTCAGCCTAAATAACAACACAATTTACAATGATTCTCACTCAATAATCCATGAATAAATACATCTGTCAAATCCAAACAACACATTTTAATTGTTTAGTGCAATTTAAATGAGTCAAAATACATGCAGCTTATATATATCTGATTTAGTCAAGGACATTTCTGCAAAACCGCAGATTTATAAATTATCCCTCTGAGGTCTAAGGGCATTTTTGCGATTTTTACATATCTTCTTAAATTAACCTTTTTAAAGGCACTTGCATATAACCAATACCCATGTGTTTCATATCAAAATGTTCAGAACAAACTCAGCTTTCTGAATATTAGTCCAAAATGTGTCCTAGAGCAACTTAAAAATAGATAATTTGGCCCCTGAAGCTGAATTTGTTTTTTATATTCTTCAAATCTCTTGTGAAAATGAAAATCTTCACTCATCTGGACGAATCATTTTGGTGCAGTTCATAAAAGTAGTGTAATATATGAATAAAATGGTAGATACATGTATAATAAATGTAGCGATGTCTAACTGAAGCTTCATGAAGCATTGTCTGAGCCAACTAGATGGCGCTCTAAAGATTTTACTTTAAAGATAAAGGCTCAAGGAATGACAACTCAGTGTGCTTTCAACTGTTTGTTGAACAGAGAGCGCCATCTAGTGGGCTCAGAAAATAGAGAAAATGTTTCATGAATCAAACTCAGCTTTCTTTTAATGAGGCCCAAAAAAAGCAACAAACGTAAAGTGCTTTAGACGCTATTCTCAAGCGCCTTTTCAAGGCTTCTGTCGCCTTTTTGTCACTTTTTTCGCCTTTTTTGACAACGTTATTGTTGACTTGTTTTGTAGTTTTTGGCCCTAAAGCTGAAAAGTTGAACATTTGAACATTTGAGTGATGGTCGTCTTAGGATTAGGATACTTTGTCTCGTAGTACTTACTCACTTCTAAACAGTATCTGATATCGCTACAGCTTGATCAGCCCAGTAAACAAAGCTTTCTTTGTACCGCTTTGTTCTACACTTGGGGACTAAAAACCTCTGTCCGTTGGGAAGAAGCTTAAAATCACTGTGAAAAGGTCATCATTTAAAAATACAGGTAGCTATCCTCTGTAACAATGGGACGCTGAATAAAGCTGTGGCTCCCCAATCAGTCGACTAACAGCTCTCTGTTCAACAAAGGGTTGAAAGCATTCTGAATTACCATTCCTTGAGTATTTTTTCTTTAATCCAAGAGCTATCTAGTGGGCTCAAAAAATAACGAAAATGGTTCATGAAGCTTCATTTGGCCATCACTAAATAATTGCTACCATAATCCAGAACTCTAGGTTTAAAAAAATGTGCTTTCAAGCGTTCGTGGAACATGTTGTTCATGAAGCAATCTTGCTTACTAGAATTACTTTTCTGTTCAGGGACTATTGCATAAATTGTGGCTGACCACCAATAATACTGTCAAATCTTAATTTATTTTCCTGTGGTCAGCCTTTACCTTTAGTACTTTAGTTTTTCTGCATCACAATTTAGCCATTATCCTGACAAAACATCTGATATGTCACATGGCATTTTACTTGCAAAGCACATTCATCTGCGCAGTTTAAGATGTCACTGAGCCCTGGAATCTGAAAGACAACATCAGCCATAATGTGAAACGTTGAAGAGAGATGACTTGGCTTGACAGCTTTGTTTCAGACAACTCAAAAGGTGTCAACGCACAACTGTCATTGTGAAGTTTAAAACCACACTCGCTCTCTGTTGTGGCTGAAGATCGGGATGTCTGCACAAAGGCTCGGTCTACCTTCATTCAGCTCCCGCAGACAGTTAGTACATCAAAGACACTCGCACGAAGGCTAAAGCTGCCATCGCAGGATATTACTGAGGTTCTCTTATCTGCAGGCTGTCATATCTTACATTAGGGTGGAAGAGGTATGGAAATGAGAGAGAGATAGAAGGAAAAGGGACGAGGATGGGCAACCAATCTAATAGTTAAGGGATTAAATGATCATCCAGTGAAATAATAAATTCTTGGCATACAACGGCATAGTTGACGCAAAACACAACCATTTCCCGATTCAAAACGATCTTCATTTGAACGATCCAATGTTGATTCATGAATTTTAAAATTGATCTTTTAACCCTAAACAGGGTTTCCCACAGAAAAGTTGTTAGGCCTGGTTGGCAAGTGTTCGACGAGGGCCCAGCTGGGGCCAGTCACTGACTGATGCAGCATTAATGTAGAGCCCAATAGTTTCTGTGATAACAGAATCATGGACGGAAGATGAGAATTTAAAAAAAGCTAAAAGACACCCCCCCCAACCTTTCTTTGGCCTTTCAGTTCTGTCACAACCAGGCCATTTCTGCCCAGCAACAGGAGTACATAAGTACCCTCTGCTTTCTAGTTCCTTTGTTCATTCCCTCAGACTCTTCTGTGATGTACTGAACCTTCTTTGGCTCAATTGCCTAGAATAGCTAAGAGGCTAACAACAGCTCTCTACAAGTTGTAGAAAAAAAAAAAAAATCAATACTTTCTAAATTACCGTTTAGAACCATCTGTTCTTTTGCCGGTTGGACATTGGGGAGCCTTGGCAATTTGCAGGTCAAAGTTCAAAGAGATTAAAAAAAGAATGAGACAGGGATCAATTCAGGAGAATAAGCGAGTCTTGTCTTCATTGAAATCTTGACAAATGAAGTCCTGGATCAACTGAACATAGACAGATGGTCCAAGAGTTTTTGTTCAGGTAGTACCTTTTTATATATATATAAATAACTAACTATCTTCTGTTTCTGATGATCAACATTTTAGAAACAAGATTGGGATTCACTCTTTCAGGCCACAGATACCAGCTACCAAGACTTTATTGAAAAAGCTGTGGTGAATGTAGCCAGAAGTAGACCCACAGAAAAGATCACTTTCCAGCTCCATCCATCTGGAAGCAAAACCACAAACAAATGGGCTCTTGCCAAAACATTGTTTCCTTTTAACCCTATCTTCCCATGCTTTTGTGTCTAAGAGACTGATGGTTACAACAATCTTTGAACTTGGTCCAGTATTGAGCGAGATACAAGCGCAATGTAACGTTAACGGGCAATTGCGAACCTTCTGTTTCTGTCCACCTAAAGTCCTGAAAGGATCCCTACAGAGATAGACCTTTTTCTTTAACATGAAACTATACACGCTAAAAGTCCTGATTATTTACATGGAGTCTGGTGTAGTTTGGTGATGGTGATTTCGGGGCTGTTTCACTAAAAGGATCTTACTCTTTAACAAAAAGGTCTATCTCTGTAGGGATCCTTTCCCTAATGTTGTCAGACCCTGAGAATAATAATCCGAGTCTGTCAGCGGCAAAAACAGAACTTTAAGTGGACGCTAACTGATGCTGAACATTTGTCCTGTAGGGTTTCATTGTAAATCGGTTCACAGCTGCTGGTTACAGCGTTCTCACTCAATACTGGACCAATTTCAAAGAGTCCATGTTGAAAAATACCTTTCCAATCTGACATAATGATGGCGTATTCCAGCGTTGACTGCAGCAGAGCAGACCCCCAGAATGCATCAGGTGCTGCTCCAGCAAAGAGGAGCAGGCTCTTTGGGGCAGAGCGTTCCCCAGATGCAGAGCTGATTAAAGAGTGATGTCGCTCAACAACTCGAGGGCAGAGAAAGAGAAGAGAGAGATGGCCGAGCACTAAGCTTTGATGTTCTGAAGATACAGGGTGGAGGTGGCAGCTGCTGCATCTCTACCTAATTAACCCGTATGAATCCTGATGAATGTGCATGAATATAAGATCCTCTACCCATATCCCAGGTTCTCAAATCTGTAATAGCCACTAACCTCTAACCTCCCAAACATTTGCGTTAGAGGACAGTCCACCAAGAGCACCCTGTTCTCATGAATTGGTACATATAGCTACGGAAATAAAAGCTCTGTAATTGGTATGTATTCCACGTATTTATTACTGTCAGGAGCACATTGACTGCTGCTGTATAAGAGCGTGAAGATCCTCATAGGGAGAAGGTTGGGGGGGATATTTGGCTCCTAAAACACAGGGCTTTCAAGCCGAGGAGCAGAATTCATGTCTCGGAAGAAGTTAAAGAGAAAACACAAGACTTTCACCCAGGAAACAGGTCTTCGTGTCCTGAAGAAGTTAAGGAGAAAACACAAGACTTTTACCCAGGAAACAGGTGTTCATGTCCCGGGACTGTTAAAATCCAAACCAGGATCCTTTTCCTAATCTTAACTAGTCGTTTGTGTTTAAACTTAAATTTTGTCGCCGCCTGATGCTCACTGTAATGGCCTCTGAAAGAACAGTCACCTCACTGTGCTCTGTACCCGGCTCATAGTCACCTTTTGTCAGCTAAATTTAACTGTAACGACCGCTCCTTAACTGTTGACTGGTCATCACGTGACCAGCCGGCAGTCGCCTAATTTCGTAGGATATCTTACGAATTGTTGTGCTTAACTTTTCGTACCATATCATACAAACCCATTCATGAGAATGCGTTGCCAATACATTTAAAGGCAGGGTTGGCAACATTGAAAGCTAGCAAGACTTGAAAGTAGCATTTCCTCGGGGCTCCATCCACGTGTACCATTGCGTCGCTGCTTCAGAGCGGAGAAAGGACCGCAATTTGACTTCATGTCTCATTCAACGGTAAGCAAACACCTAATATTATCATACCGAATCTTTAAAACAATCATGACTACTGTTGTATTAAGCTCAGGCTCTCACATGGGAAGGGTAGAGTATGCGCAGCGGGGCCAGGTGGCGTTTCATTGGTTATTACCAAGCGGAGCACGAGGCAGTGACGGATCTTTTTCGGTGGGTTTTTTTCCGAGACCATAAGTTATTTATTGCTGTCGGGGTGTAAAGACCAGTTCAAATAATATATAAATAAGTGTATATTGGAAATAGTTACCAACCCTGCCTTTAACTTCAAGGGCCGCCACCATGTGGCCGAATCAGGGCGTTAAACGGTGCAGTCATATATGTCATTTTTTGGAGTCTTTGGCAATCAACCAATTGTGTCTTTTAGGTGTGTTTTAAGTGTTGGTTGATTTATAGGATTTAAAACAAAAAGGACTGCTTGAGAGTTGTCAGTGTGCAGCTCTTCTTTCATTTGAGTTTCAGAACATTAACAGTAAGTTAGGAGGACATCCTCTTAAAATAATATAAAAATAGCCCATCACCTGATGTCCCGTAACACCTGAGTTCCTCCCGTGTGCCTGAGTTGAGTGATGTCCTGTTCTCCGTTAGCACCCGGAGGAGTTCACCTGTCACAGCGCCGCACTTCACTGCACTCATGTGTGATAATTACTAAAGCAGCCACGAGAAACTCAGGGAAAATGCATTTCAGTCATCCCAGGGTCAGAGAAAAGCTGCATATTCTGTCTTATAATGGTAACTATGACAACTTCAATGCATTTAAAAGAAAAGGGCTCTCCACTCTGACAATTAAGATCCATTATTTAAGAGTGCAATCAAACATTCTGAGCAGGTGTCTTGAGTCAAAGAAAAGAGAAAAACCTGCATATTCCTTTAAAGTATGTTATAGTATGCTGTAAAAAACATAAAAAAAAAATAATAGTATAGTTTGCCGTAAAATGTCACAAAAGTCTGTCTGCTGTAGAAAAGTTATAGTATGCGGTTTGTTAAATTTACAGCTAAAATCTGTTTTAATGTTACAGGATCACACTCTAAATGGCAATGCACACGCGTTTTACGTTTGTCGCTTTTTAACGTTTGTTGCCTTTATTTTACGTTTTTGTCAGGTTTTTTTCTACGCTTATGAAGGAAGCAGCAGTCATTTTGATGTGTAATCACAGATATTAATTGTTTATATAGAATTTCTCCCCTCAGCCGCCACATAAAGCTGTCGGAGCTTGAAAATGTCAGGCTTTTATGTGACATTTTAGCCGTTTTTTCCGACTTTTTTTTTTTTTTTTTTTTTTGCTTTTGACGCTTTTTAAGTTTTTGTCACTTTTTACAATGTTGGTGTCTTTGAAGGTAGCAGCAGTCATTTTGATGTGTAATCACAGATATTGATTTTTTTTATACTATATGATGTCTCCCCTCAGCACAAAGCTGCCGAAGCCTGAACACAACACGCTGCAGTTCGATTTGGCTTCTCCAGAAGAATTGAGGCGTTTTGTTAAAACGGCTCCGTGGCTCCTCATCACTAATAAACGGGCGAATGCTCGGTTGAACAGAATGTCTGCCGGTGTGGCGCTCGGTTTGTTTTCTCCTTGTTTTGTACTTGAGGTCAGTCTTCTCATCCCCCTTGATTGATTTCCTGAAGTACGAATGAACATCAGAACAACTGAAGCATTTTATTGTGGAGTTCGATGGACCGGCTGGAAAAAAACACCAGCCATGCTGTGGTTTTATCTGAACATACACCAAACACGGCTGCTTCCTCCTGATTCCTCTGTTGGGGTTTCTTCTCCTTCAGAGAGCTTTTATCTCTCCATCTGTTCTGCTTTTTATGGCTGCTTCCATCAGCCTGACGACATTACTCTACAGCAGTCTGACCAAGAATGGTAAGGTCGTAATACGCAGGCTTTCCTCGATGGAAGTTCTTTGCTGCCAGAAAAAAACAGCAATGGAAACTATTTTTCTTTGCAGGTTTTCTGACAAATTTTCCATTGATTTTCTGCAGAATTTCCGGATTTTTTTTGCAGATTGTTCCGCAGATTTTCTGCAGGTTTTCAGCTGAGTTTTCCACTGATTTTCCCCAGAATTTCCGCAGAATCTATTGAAAAAAAAAACTCTGAATGTTAAGAGATAAACAGTCCGCATTCCACTATGTAAGACCACTGCTGCCAGAAAATCATTCAAAAAGCATTTAAGGGATTTAACCCTTTAATGTCTTCACTCATTTTTATACTCAATAACCAGGGCCACACCGGATCTGCAAATGCAGAATTCCTCCAAATGTTCCTCCGAATTTTCTCGCCGATTTTTCTGCAAATTCTCTGCAGATTTTCAAACAAATTTAAAAAAAACAAAACTCAGCCCAACCCAAGCAGAAAAAAAGTCCAAATTCCCACTATGGAAGATCATGCCGCCAGAAAAACAAATTGTTATTAACCCGTTAATGTCCTCACTAACAAAAAAGCAAAAGAAACAATTTTTCTTTGCATTTTTAAAGTTAATAACCAGGATCACACCAAATCTGTGGACGCAGAAAACTTTCAGCAGATTATTCAGCAGGTTTTCAGCCAAATTTTCCAGTGATTTTCTGCAAAAAAAGAATGGTAATTGTATAAGTTACTGATGTAATTTTCCTGCAGATGTAGCATGTGCAAAACATCCTGAGTTGAAGGTCTTTAGCAACATCAGATTCTCTTCATACCACAAACGTTGGATACGTTTTTATTGTTTTATATCTCTATTACATATTGTAGTATTATACATACATAGTAGTATATAAAATGACTTCCCCAAAAATGTGCTATGTGCTCTCATTAAAGACCGCTCCATCCCAAAGTCCCAGGACAAATGTTTGTCCCAGTATATCCCTGGTGCTATCTACTAAATATAACTAAATATTATGAAACACGTCACCTGGCTTGCCCGCTGTTTTTCAGGGTTCAAGAATGAATTTTCATGCTCACTTAAATCATGTTATCAGCATACGGAGGAAACATTTAGAGTGGACGTAGGTGAATTGTCTTCCCTTAAATTAAGTTTTTTTTGTAAAAACAATGAAAATGAAAAATGCTCAGTATCATCTACTAAATATAGCTACACGTCACCTGGATTGTCCGCTGTTTTCCAAGGTTCAAGAATGAATTTTCACGCTCACTAAATAATAAAAATCTCTGCAGACTTGAAACGCTTCTGGTAGTTTGGTGGTAGTGTAATAACCATGAATCAGTGCTGCAAAATGCAAAACTACCTGTTTCTATTTCATTACATGGTAATATTAGAACATTTCCAGGCTCAATTAAATCATGTAGTTATCAGAATACGGAGGAAACATTTTCTAGTGAACATACATTGTTTGAGAGTTGTTCCCTGGCTGTGTGTGGAGGGCGTTTCTGTCAGCGGGCTGGTTGACCTGCTGGACCCTGATGGATCTGATAGTCGAGCTTTAGGAGGACAGATGGGGTGTGCGCGTGTGTGCGTGTGTGTGTGTATGTGTGTAAAATGGCAGCTGATGAACAACAGGATTTAATGACTGTTGACCCAGATCCAGCCGGAGCAGTGATGTGTGTCCGGTGTGTAGCTCCACATGCTGCAGGACGGTATTTGTGTACACAGCATTATCTGCGTTTACTGCACAACAAACAGGCCGTTACTCTAACAATGAGGCGATTGAACGATTACTTGGGTTTTTCTGTTAAAAGACAATCTGTCGATTAAACTCCATATTGAATGTCTTAGGAAAAAACTCAGGATAATCAATCGAATTTTGATCATAACACAAGCACAAAAGCACCTAGCACAAAAAATGCCCACATTACGTATCGCAAATAAACTCTGTTACAGTCGTTTCACTAAAAACTAAGTGGTACTACGACAAACCTAAGACAAACTGAGACTTTCCCCATTTACTACTGGACATATATTTTCTGAAATGAAGTCCAGTGGCATTTCACCAAAAGGGGAGAACCTTCCCCTCTCTGTATTTTCTGGTAAAATAATGGTAAAATAAATAAAATACATAAAACTTTCAACACCCTGTTGGCTTTTCAGCATTGTAAAAAGTCTGCAAGACAGCAAAGACAAGCAGTGAGTAGAGTGTATGTTGGAGCTACTCCCTTCCATTACTGTCACTCTGACAGAGAGCCCCCCTCTCCTTTCCCCTCCGCCTCTCCCCCCCTCAAGCCCCCCGTCACCTCCCTCCGTCCTCGCCACAGTCTGGGGATTTTGCGGCACACTGACATTTGTCACTTTTTTACACCACGTTTAATTTTTTTGATGTTTGCCCCTTAAATAGAGGCAAAAATTGTCTGATGTTTGTGTTTTTAAGTCCCATAATATAGGTAGAAACTGTCTGATGTTTCTGTAAGTCTCATAACATAGACAGAAACTGTCTGATATTTCTGTTTCTATAAGTCCTATAATATAGGTAGAAACTGATATTTCTGTTTTTAAGTTCCATAACATAGGTAGAAACTGTCTGATATTTCTGTTTTTAAGTTCCATAACATAGGTAGAAACTGTCTGATATTTCTGTTTTTAAGTTCCATAACATAGGTAGAAACTGTCTGATATTTCTGTTTTTAAGTTCCATAACATAGGTAGGGTTACTGCATTGACTTGCCGGTCCAGTCAGTAAGACTGAGGGGAAATGACACAAAGTTGAAGTTATATTAAAACCCTCAAAGATCCAGGGCTTTGGAGGAAACATTCCCGTTACCTCCCTCCGTCCTCGCCACAGTCGGGGAATTTTGCGGCACACAGGCTTGATACCTGTGACAGCTCCGTCACACACCCCTGCCATATGTACGCCAGCGGCTGACGGAGGTGTCGGGGGAGCGGCCGAGCACAGCAGGGGTCGGAGCAAAAAGCTTGTTAAGCCTCGCTGCCGGCTCCACTGTCGATGCCGCAGCCTCGAATTTCCGCTAATATCCGCCAATTTCCTTCTTTGCTGCCTGCTGTTTTCCCCAAGTGTAAAATGTCGAGATGACAGCCAATCTGCATCTCGTTGTCCCAACGTGTAAAAAATGCCGGCAGGCAAAAAAGATTTTGATCTTTAGGAGTTTAACTATTAATACCACTGAGGAAAAATACTGTACAAGTAAAATGTTTCCTTGATAAAAAAAGAAAAGAGGAGTGTTGGAGTTTCGGGTTTCACCTTGGGTGACATTACTTTATGCATTTAGATATGTTGGAAAAAGTCAGAGAGTCATCCAGCTTTTAAAAAACGACAAAAGTCGGAAAAAATGTTTAAAGCGTCAAAAAACAAAATCGTCAGAAAAACTAAACAGGATGTAAAAAATAAATAACTAAGAAAAACTAACGACAAAAAGCCCAACAAAAACATCAGAAAAAGCGACAAAAATGTGAAAAAACGACAAACACTTTGAACATCGAGCTATCCGCCTGTGTTACAAAAAGGGGGAACAAATTACAAAAAGGAAGAAAGAAGGGAAAGGTTGAAGGTACAAAGAAAAGACGAAAAGAAATAATGAATGATTGCAAAAAAGGAAATGAGGAAGGGCAAGGGTTTCACCATAGGGTGACAGAAAGAAAGAGAGAAAAAGGGAATGGTCAGGTCTTACACCAAATGGAAGGAAGGAGGAAGGCAGAACAGAAGAACACAAGGAAATGGAAAGCGGGAAGGATAGAAAGCAAAGAAGCAGAGCAAAGGGAACTGAAACGGAAGGAAAGGACACAAGGAAAGACGAAAGAATAGGAAGGACGGTGGAAGCAAGGTTGGGATTAAGAAGGGTAGAGAGGAAGAAAGAGAAGTTCTGACTTTGATTTGAATTCTCATTTTTTCTATCAATCTTAAAGAGGCTCCTTTACATGTTGAAATGCCCACACACTGTACATCGGTGCAGCAATAATCAAATCATTGCAAGTCGCATCCTCGTCCTTGCACAAGTATCCTCAAGGTCTGCTTTTATCTGCCCGGTATGACTAAGTGACTCCTTCACCCTGGTTTTCCCCGGGAGGGCTATGATGCAAAAGAAACATCTACATGTTTCATTTTTGGAATGTATTCCTTCTCCGTGTGCCCTCATTCCGTCCGTCCTCTGCCAAATGCAGATGTGCCACGGCTGGCTAGGTTTCGGGAGCAATTTGGACAACTTAGAGGAGGCTGACAGCCTTGATCAACTCAGGCGCGTGACGGGAGACGGGGGGGTGTGTGTGTGGGGGGGGGGAGTTATGGGGGGCAAAGGCAGAGGAAAGATGGAATATATTTAGGAGGGGAACACGCCATGTTGGCCTTTTTCTTCCCTGCAACAGACAGACGTTGTAAACATTGGGGGCGGAGCCAGACGATGTAAACATTGGGGGCGGAGCCAGACGTTAACTAATTTTAAAGATATTTGATAACAGAATGCTTAGAAATCTGTACATCATTTGGGTAAATTATTTATTAAACATTCTTTTGATAGTTTTAACATTTTTATTTGACATGTTTGTCGTTTTTTATATAAGTTTTTGTTCAACATTTGTCACTATTTCCATTGGGGAAAGTTATTTTAAAACCCTCAAAGATTTGGGGCTTTGGAGGACACATTTGGGGCTGGAGACCCAGAAGCTCTGCTTAAACACTGTCCTACTTTTAAGCCATTTTATCAGCCGTGTCCATGTGTAGGTTGTGCCCGACAGGGAAAAACCATCTGCCCCTTAAATCCATCCAGTGCATCTGTTGCGTTGTGTACATGATGGTCTGTATACTCCCAAAGCCACTTAAGGCTAGAAAACATGGGCTCCAGTCCCGAATGTTTTCTCCAAAGAAAAACAGAATCTTTGAGGTGTTTAAAATAACTTCAACTTTATGTCATTTCCCCTCAGTCTCTCTGACTGGACCGGCAAATCAATGCAGCAACCCTACCTATGTTATGGAACTTAAAAATTGAAACATCAGTTTCTGCCTCTGGACAAAAATGTTTACCAATTGAAAAAGCAGCAAAAAACGTTAAATAGCGACAAAAAACACTGACAAATTGTATGAGAAAAATGTAGAGAAAAGCATAAAAAACGTCCAAAAAAACAACTGAAGCTTCAAAAAAAAAAAAAAAAAAAAAAAAAAAGAGGATCTTTCCCAAATGATGTACAGATTTTGGGCATTCTAATATAAAATGGCTTGAATAATAGTTTATATAGCTTCTGTAAATGGAGCTCCGAATGTTTACAACTTTTGGCGTTGCCCCTGGATAGAAAATGCATTTCCTGCAGAAATTGCGTGTGAATGCTGAAATTGTAACCTTTCCCCAGCCAACACTGACTCCGCCAAGCAACATTTTCAGTTAAACCAACATTTTTTCTATCCCTTCCAGTGCATCTGTTGCGTTCTGTAGACGACACGGTATGGACAGCAGCTCCCAAAAGCTAATAAAGGCTAAAAAAAAAAGAAGCATTTTCCTGCAGAAATTGCGTTTGAATGCTAAAATTGTGACCTTTTCCCAGCCAACACTGACTCCTCCAAGCAACATATTTGTTTTGAACCAACATTTTTTCTAATCCTTCCCAGTTATTTTAGACTGCAGCGTTAGGAGAGAATACACAACTTCAACGTGAATATCAATATAGTAGTTTCTGTGTGGAATCACAATGAAGGCTGCGTGAAGGGCTAGGATAACGCTGACCTTTAAAAGGCAGGTTTGGTTAGAAAACAGAGAGGCTGGGGTTATATCAGGAAAGGTTTTCCAGCAAGTTATAAAAGAAATAGAGAGAAGACATCGCTCCACAGAGAGCTAGAACCACACTCTACTGCCATCTACTGAGGTTTAAAAAAGGCTCTACTGGCCGACAGCGTCTGTCACCCTAGTTTTTGCGGTGTGTCTCACCGTTGGCACTAGTCAACCCTAGACTGCTTTTTTTGGGCCAATTCAGCATGTAGGTGAGAGGGATCACTCTTATTGGTTTTCGCTTGCAATCCTCACGCCACTGCCCCAAAGGTGTTTCAAAGGGGTAATGACCTCCTCTCAGCCACAGCTGTCCTTGCAAAGGCCCAGGAGTCATGAAGGGTAAGGAAGAGGAGGCTGCTGGGAGTCTGAGTTCCTGCCCTCTGGCAACTAAAGAGGCCACTATCAGACAGCAGCAAAATGATGCAGAATGACATTGTACTAAAATATACCAAATAATGCAATTTCTTAATAAATTTGCTGCTCAGTTAGTAAATTTCTGAAATGAAGTCTGTTCTTTAATTATTAACCCTCTGAGGTCTAACAGCATTTTTAGATATCTTCTTGAATTCTCCTTCAAAGGGTATTTGCATATAAACTGATCCATCATCATATAAAAATGTTCAGAACAAACTTTGCTTCCTGTATAGTGATGCCCCAAATTTTACCAGAGCAATGTATAACGAAAAATAGTAAATACATGTATTAAATGAAATTTTGTAAAAGTGCTTGGATTTCTGGCTTGAATTGTAAGAAGTAGGTAAAGTAGTAGGAATAGTTGAAAAAGTGGGAATGGGTTTAAATAGTATGAATGTCATTGAAAAGTTGAATACCAATCCCAATTGATGTTTCTTTTATGCTTTGGGCGCTTTTTTAAACATTTTTGGTGTTTTTGTAATGGGTTTTTTTTCTAACAAAGAAAGAAGTAGTAAAAGTAAGTAAAAGCTAGTGAGCTGAGGCTGCAGGGTTTTATTTTTTTCTCTCCCAACACATCACTAGTAATTTCAAGTCTGGCAGCGATGGCCGGTGGGGGGTTAGGACGAGAGGAAACGGAAAGAGCCATCATGTGTCTCTGACAGATCGGTCGCAGTCACTCAGCGTATGTGACGGCCAGATGGCCCTCGCCCCGTGTTATCCAAGAGACCTCCAGCCCAAATCTGATGACCCTCTGCAGACAAAATGTGGACACATATATTCACGTGCGACAGAGTGAGAATAGTCCGCCAAATGCCATAAAACGGACACAGCACTCCCCTCGTCTCACTAGATTTCTGGCTGTTTTAGATTAGAGTAGATAGACTTTATTGATCCCAGATTGGGAAATCTCAGTGCAACAGCAGCAAACTATAAGACCCACAGTACACATACAGAATATTACAAGAAATAATAAATACAATACAAGAACAATTATTCAAAATAAAGATTAAAAAAATACAAAAGGAAAAAATGTACAAACGTATGTATGAGTGGCAAATAAAAATGTACAACCTACTTAGACAGTATGCTAATAGCAGTTTTGCGGTTCAAATGATTCAGTGGTTCAGCTGCTGGGGGGAAGGTGCTAACGTTGCAGTGAATGTGAAGCAGACATCTTGTGTGAAGAGACGACGAGGTTTGCAGGCCGAGCAGCCGGCGGGCTGATTCATGTGTGAGTGGAGTGAGAGAAGTCATCAGACACTCATCACCCTCCATCACTCCCTGTTGGACAGCTGTCACACCGTTTCCCTCAGCTCACTTGCCTCCAGTTTATTCAATTCAATTTACAGTGTCATATCATGACAGGAGTTATCTCACCACACATTACAGATATGGAGTTCCACTACTGTGGCAATAAGCTGCTTTCTGATTCTGAAAAACTTTTAAACTGGCAGAAACCTCTGAGAGAACCAGACTCTTGGTGGGCGGCCATATGAAACAGAGACACGGATACAGATGTGCAGATATACAGAAATATGATTCATAATAATTATAGCAGATGGTATGATGCTCTGTGGCAATTTTGGTAACTAAAGATAATAGAACTATGACTAGAAATAATAGTTAAAACTGTACAACTGTAATACTCCTGCACCCAATGCACACACAGGGGGAAGCCAGCCATAGTTTAGAATTATTAGGGGTGGGGGTGCAATTCTATGCATGTATCATTATTTGTTTTGGGACAATTCAGGGGTATACCCAAATTAGGGGTATTATATATTATACAGTATATCAGGTTTAGGGAGCTATTATAAGCTGCCCGCACAATCAACCTATATGGCCGTTTTTTTGGGTGAGGAAAGTCTGAAAAAGTGATTACGCTTTTATCCACCAAATTAACAAACATGATCACGGGACAGACACTTCTAGCTGTAACCAGTTTCTTCACAACACCAGTGTATTATCCTTTAAAGGGACCAGAATGTCAGCAAACCACAAAAAGGCTCAATATATGGTTATATATGACCTATATGGCCATTTTGGGTTCTTCACAACACCGGTCTATTATCCTTAAAGGGACCAGAAACAGCAACTAAACACCAGTTATGTTTGGATCCACACTGCTCAATGCTGTTTTGGCTCACAGTTTTGAGTTTCGTCACATTTCTGTTCACAGATGGCTTCCCTCGAATTACATCAACGATTTTCTAGCAAACAGTGCTTCAACTCGTAGATGGTTAGATGGCCAAGGCCAGTTGTTTAGTTTCTGGTTAGCAACCTCTACTTCTTCGAAATATATAGTGCCAACTTCTGATCAAACAATGCGGTAACCCAGTTTATTCGCTCCAAACCAGTTGATGGAAACATGCCTACTTCACATTCCTTTTTTGCGATATTTCAAGGGTTCCTTTAAAATTCGCTTGACGATTGAATGAAAACATGGCTACTGTTTGGATCCACACTGCTCGATGCTGTTTTGGCTCAGTGTTGAGTTTTGTCAATTTCCTGTGCACAGATGGCTTCCCTCGAGTGACTGCGACGCCACAAGACAAGAATTTAATATGAGCACACTGTGTGTCAATTAGTGGAGATGGAACACTCTTTTCCTGTCAGAGAGAGAGTCTCTCTCTCTCTCTCCCTCTTCCTCCCTCTCCCTCTCCCTCTTCCTCTCCTCTCCTCTCCCCTCCCCTCCCCTCCCCCCCCGGCTCTCAGGCAACTAAATATAGCGACTGGTGCAGACAGCTCGGCCGTCTGACAAATGGTAAGCAGAGCAGAGCGGCAGTAGCCGGAGCATAAGGATCTGCTGCTGCTTCACTTCAACAATGAACCGCATGCAAACAGGCAAATACATCCAATTTTAAGCTGCAAACAATGAAGATAAACAGAAATTCACAGATAATGCCAGGACAAGTGCTACAGAGGAATTAAGTTGGAGTCTTTCCAAGTACGTTTGCCTTGAAATAGGAACATATAAGTACATGCCAATATCATCATCGTACAAATTTAATGAGTGCCAGTTACTTAAGAGTTGTGACATGTGCAAATATACTTTCTTCCAGCCACCATTTCCAGCACACAGTGGTTCAACTTGAACAGAAGTGGAGCAAAGCTCCATCAGGAAATGGCCACAGCTATGCTCCCTCCAGCTGGAATCTCAAAACGTTTGATGATATCAGCCTCCTCGCAGACTCAAGACATTTTCTTGGCCAACAGACATTCAGAGCCCCAAAAACCTTTATGTCAAAGGCAAGATAAAGTATCTCTGCGTGAGCCAGAAACTACTTTCATCTTCCAGAGGGAACAAAAATAAGATGCACAGCACTGCGGTGAAGATACCAACTCAGATCACAACGGATCAATTTTCTCAGCATGGGATATTTTGATGATTAAAGTAGATGAAAAGGCAACATATGTGAGAGTCTTCACTTAATTTGCATTTGATTATCTTGTGTTTTGGGGGTCATTTTGAGGCTGCATTTTAAAAAACTATTTGAAACAAAGCGACAAATGCAGAAAACTATGTCTGGCACATCCATTAGCAGCTGAATAAGAATGAAATAACAAAGAGCAGCGTGCATTTCGCATTTTCGTGCACCCTAGATTTCCTTTACACAAAAACCAGCCATTTGGTGAAACAATGGGACTCAACTAGTCTTTTAAAATCACTTCCTGAGTCATCATCAGGCTTCTGCAAACTAATCAAAGGGTAGCTTCTTTTTTTTCCAACCTGGATCCTGTCTCCCTGTTTTTGTGTGTAAGTGACTGATGGTAAAAATGTTCACCGTCAGTTAGCGTCCACTAAAAGTGTTGTTTTTGACGCTGACAGACTCAGATTATTATTCTAAGTGTCTAACAAAAATGTCTATCTCTGTAGGGATCCTTTCCATAATGTTGTCAGACACTTAGAATAATAATCTGAGTCTGTCAGCAGCAAAAATAGAACTTTTAGTGGACAAAAATTACTAATGTCCCAATTTCTAAATGTCGTGTTCCCATCAGTCACTTCACTTCATCACAAAAACATGGGAAAATAGGGTCCAGGTTGAAAAAGAATGAAGTTGCCCTTTAAAGCCACAGATTGGAGGACTCACCCAGAACGCCGAGCCGGTAGTTGATTGTGATGACAATGACGTTCCCGTAGCTGGCCAGGATGCTGCCGTCAATCATATTGCCCGTTCCCTCCATGTAGGAGCCTCCGTGGATGTAAACCATGACCGGCTTTAACCCGTTCTCATCGTGGATATCTGCAAAGAAGAACATGGAAATGTTTGCGTTTAGTGCTGCCAAGAATAATCGATTAGTTGTCAAGTGTTAAATGAATTGCCAACTGTTTTGGTAATCAATTATTTCTTGCACGCAGTTTATAACTCTGCAAAGCCGAGGGCAGAGTTTCTAAACTCTGCATAGAGATTTGGAAATGCTCTTTATTTTTCTCAGCTGACACGGCTGTGTAGACGCTCACTTCCGTTGTTGCTTTTGCATTCGCGTTGAAGCCTTTATAATCGCGTTTTAGTGTTTGCATTTGTATTGTGACTTAGTATTTGTGTTGTAACTTTTGTATTTGTGTTGTAACTTTTGTATTTGTATTGTGACTTAGTATGTGTTGTAACTT
This sequence comes from Sander lucioperca, assembly GCF_008315115.2. Classification (NCBI taxonomy): domain Eukaryota; kingdom Metazoa; phylum Chordata; class Actinopteri; order Perciformes; family Percidae; genus Sander; species Sander lucioperca. The sequence continues at coordinate 19,114,279 of NC_050196.1, read as the reverse complement.
TTGTATTTGTGTTGTAGCTTTTGCATTTGTGTTGTAGCTTTTTGTATCTGTGTTGTAACTTTTGGGTTTGTGTTGTAGCTTTTGTATTTGTGTTGTAGCTTTTGTATTTGTGTTGAACTGTCTCAGCCACTGTACAATCCCAATGTTGTAATCAACAAGCAAACACAGTATCAGTGTCTACACAACAAAGACAATTGTTTGACCTTTCCTAATTTAACACAGATCACTGTTACAGTGCAGCTCATGAGAGGGATAGATGGCGTTAAGCCTGGTTCACACGGGACGATTTTAAAATTGTCGGCCGATTTTCCAATCCTGAGAGACTCCACACACGGCGATAAAAAATCACGGTCTAACAGTTTTGGTCGTACAGCGTGTGGTGCAGCACACGGCAAAATCAACACATCACACACGAACCGATTTGACTCCCGAGCATTCCCAGGTCAGACGGGAAATCTCGCAAAATCCCTCGAGATCAAACGTGACTTCAGAGTAAACAATCATGGCGGACGAAGAGGATGCAGTGGCGATAGTTTGTAGTTGGTTTTTAACCAAAAAAAAAACGTTATCAAAAGAAAAGGCGACGGTCAAAGAAGTGGAGACAACGCCAGCATGGACTATACTTGCTCTACTTATCTCCGACGTCCACCGGACTTTCTGGTGCGCCGTGCCGCCGGCTGTTTTGATTTTATTTCCCGGTGCTTTCCTCGTCACCTCTCTTTCTGATTGGCTACACGCCACAGTCCACAGGCTGCGTGCTCGTTTGTCCCCGGGGGACACCACACACGAGGAGAAATCAGGCCAAAACAATCCAACATGTTGGATATCCCCGATTTGAGATGGGAGCGGTCCCGACGTCCTTCCGAGCAGATGAGAACACACCACACACGGCAGGAACATCTGATCAGAATATTTTACGATAATCGGAGCATCCTTAAGATTGTCGGAAGGGGTGAATTGGGGCTAAAATCGGCCTAATTATCCTGCCATGTGAACCAGGCTTTAAACACTCCGATAACTTTAACCCCTCCATCTCTACGTCTGCCTCCATCCGTTTGCTGCAATTAAAGACGGATGAAAACGTTGTTTATGAGGCTCTCCAGTTTGTGATTAAGCTGGGTGATTAGCACATGTATAGGTGGTGATTATAAATTTAGAGTGGGCTCCTTATGCATGAGAGAAGATGGAGGAGGAAGATAGAAATCCTCCCAACAAGCAGGGTTCACAATAAATCAGCTGCCAGCTGCATCTTCATCATCAGAAACCCTCGGCCGATTGTCCGTTGGGTGCAAACTGCTCTGCCAGGATTCAAGCTGGGTTTTCACTGGCAGCTGAAATAACGGTAGAGTAGAGCGATTCAATTTATTCCCTAAAAGAACAGCGGTTTGAGCTCAAGCGCCGAGAGGTTCACTCAGAGACTCGCTAATCCAATGGTGTTTCGTGGAGGTAATTCAAGCTTTCAGAAGATCCTGCTACAAATTACATTTTCCCTAAAGAAAATAAAAAGGTATCACTTCATAAAAAACATTTGGATTTCAGCTTACATAAACAACTGATTAAACAATAGTGTATCATTCAACCAAACCCTCCGAAGATATGGGTTGTTTGTTCCCCCCTCTAATACGACCCACAGGAGCGTTTCATAAATGATCGCCCCTAGTGGTGGCAGGAAATACGTCCTCATATCTGAACCAGAGAAGGTAACGGTCGCGGTTTTAAAAACGTGGTTAACGTTGTGAAACGGTCCCAGTTTGGTTAGGTTCAGACACCAAAACTACTGAGTTAAGTTGATGAGTTTTGGGTTCAAATCCGATGTTTCTTCCCTAAAGTTCAAACGGGACATGAACCCCGGTCTCCTGGGTGAAAGTCCTGTGTTTGTTTGACCCATCCCCCCCCCCCCCCCCAACCTGCCTCCTGGAACATCTGAGGAGCGTTACACGCTGAAAATGTCAAGTTTTGAAGAACATTTGGACGCTGCAACAAAGCCGGCCTGCTTGGTTCTTTCAGGGAATGATTGTAAAGATTTACAAAGAATGTGTTAGATCATTTCCTCTCTAACTAGGACGTTTTATAAAGAATATGTTAGATCATTTCCTCTCTAACTGGGACGTTTTATAAAGAATATGTTAGATCATTTCCTCTCTAACTGGGACGTTTTATAAAGAATATGTTAGATCATTTCCTCTCTAACTGGGACGTTTTATAAAGAATATGTTAGATCATTTCCTCTCTAACTGGGACGTTTTATAAAGAATATGTTAGATCATTTCCTCTCTAACTGGGACGTTTTATAAAGAATATGTTAGATCATTTCCTCTCTAACTAGGACGTTTTATAAAGAATGTTAGATCATTTCCTCTCTAACTGGGACGTTTTATAAAGAATATGTTAGATCATTTCCTCTCTAACTAGGACGTTTTATAAAGAATATGTTTAGATCATTTCCTCTCTAACTAGGACGTTTTATAAAGAATATGTTAGATCATTTCCTCTCTAACTAGGACGTTTTATAAAGAATATGTTAGATCATTTCCTCTCTAACTGGGACGTTTTATAAAGAATATGTTAGATCATTTCCTCTCTAACTGGGACGTTTTATAAGGAATATGTTAGATCATTTCCTCTCTAACTAGGACGTTTTATAAAGAATATGTTAGATAATTTCCTCTCTAACTGGGACGTTTTATAAGGAATATGTTAGATAATTTCCTCTCTAACTGGGACGTTTTATAAAGAATATGTTAGATCATTTCCTCTCTAACTGGGATGTTTTATAAGGAATATGTTAGATCATTTCCTCTCTAACTGGGACGTTTTATAAAGAATATGTTAGATCATTTCCTCTCTAACTGGGACGTTTTATAAAGAATATGTTAGATCATTTCCTCTCTAACTAGGACGTTTTATAAAGAATATGTTTAGATCATTTCCTCTCTAACTAGGACGTTTTATAAAGAATATGTTAGATCATTTCCTCTCTAACTAGGACGTTTTATAAAGAATATGTTAGATCATTTCCTCTCTAACTGGGACGTTTTATAAAGAATATGTTAGATCATTTCCTCTCTAACTAGGACGTTTTATAAAGAATATGTTAGATCATTTCCTCTCTAACTAGGACGTTTTATAAAGAATATGTTAGATCATTTCCTCTCTAACTAGGACGTTTTATAAAGAATATGTTAGATCATTTCCTCTCTAACTGGGACGTTTTATAAAGAATATGTTAGATCATTTCCTCTCTAACTAGGACGTTTTATAAAGAATATGTTAGATCATTTCCTCTCTAACTGGGACATTTTATAAAGAATATGTTAGATCATTTCCTCTCTAACTAGGACGTTTTAAAGAATATGTTAGATCATTTCCTCTCTAACTAGGACGTTTTATAAAGAATATGTTAGATCATTTCCTCTCTAACTGGGACATTTTATAAAGAATATGTTAGATCATTTCCTCTCTAACTAGGACGTTTTATAAAGAATATGTTAGATCATTTCCTCTCTAACTAGGACGTTTTATAAAGAATATGTTTGGATCATTTCCTCTCTAACTAGGACGTTTTATAAAGAATATGTTAGATCATTTCCTCTCTAACTAGGACGTTTTATAAAGAATATGTTAGATCATTTCCTCTCTAACTGGGACATTTTATAAAGAATATGTTAGATCATTTCCTCTCTAACTAGGACGTTTTATAAAGAATATGTTAGATCATTTCCTCTCTAACTGGGACGTTTTATAAAGAATATGTTAGATCATTTCCTCTCTAACTGGGACATTTTATAAAGAATATGTTAGATCATTTCCTCTCTAACTAGGACGTTTTATAAAGAATATGTTAGATCATTTCCTCTCTAACTAGGACGTTTTATAAAGAATATGTTAGATCATTTCCTCTCTAACTGGGACATTTTATAAAGAATATGTTTAGATCATTTCCTCTCTAACTAGGACGTTTTATAAAGAATATGTTAGATCATTTCCTCTCTAACTGGGACGTTTTATAAAGAATATGTTAGATCATTTCCTCTCTAACTGGGACATTTTATAAAGAATATGTTAGATCATTTCCTCTCTAACTGGGACGTTTTGGGACTGATTGGACTTGAATGAGGTTTAACCATGTATCAGCTCATTTAAATAGCTCACGTTACTGTATTGTGTCATCAGTTAACTTCATTTAATATTGTATGAAGAGTTTTCTTTTTTGCGTGGTGCAAATGTTCCACCAGAACAAGTTCCTTCCTGAGACCATTTAGCAGAGCCACCGTCGCTGCGTCTAGAGCTTAGCGCCGCCCCAGACCACTGTGATTGGTTTAAAGAAATGCTAACAACCCAGAGAGTTTTTATTCTCCTATCCAGGAGTGTATCTGAGGTCTGGCAATGTGAGACTAGTCTGGTGCAGAAACTGAGTTTAAGGCATGAAAAATAAGGATCAGTGTTGTCCTCACATGGCCCAGTGTCTCTCACATCTCAGGAACTACAGTGAGCTTTGGTTGCCTGGAACCAGCCACTGAACGAACCCATTATCCCCGGCGCCGCCGACCGGCCAGCTCGGAAGTCTCTGAAATGTCATTCGGTATGAGAGCTGCTGAGGGAAAAAAATCCAATTTGAGGGGGGGGAGCAGGCTCGCTTGTATGCTGCTAGAGTGAGAGATTTAAAGTCAAAATATTGCTCGGCCTTTATGTTAAACAGGTTTTTTGCCGAGCCTCCATGTTTTCTGATCTAACAGTCACTAATACCCATCACTCTGCTGCTCACATAATTATTGTTTTCACCATTTGCTTCCATTGTGCCGTTTTTCCCTCCCTTTTCAGCGGGGTTAAAGTTAATGAGGTTAGGGGCATTGAAAACGATCAGTTTTGCATTTGTTTTTAGTCATTTTAAATCGGTTTCTATAATACGTTTCTACGTGGTTGTTTTCTGCGGTCATTTTGCCGGGTTAGAGGGTTCACTAAAGCTGGGAATCGTTGAGAATCCTGGCAGGATACTAACATTTTTCATGGCCTGGTTGAGTCTGACGTGACTGCTGTGGAAATGTACATTATGTTTAACAGTACAGGTACTTCCATCAATGTTCTTTAATCATCCGACCATTTGTTCCTGCTGAGCTATTATTTGAACACAGGCTTTTAGTAGGAAATGTAGTGCTCAGAACCATTATTCAGTCTGTGCTGTGTAATTAGTCTAAAGAGGACGCCCGCTGCCCACACCAGTTACGGTTTTCTCTCCCTGTCGCCGCCGGCTGTGTCCAGATGCACTGCAGCTTCGCCGAGCACCCGGCAGAAAGCAGCCTGGACGGCGCCGGGAACGGGGAGTGAATCATTCTCCTCCTCCGCAAAACAAAACAGTGAGGCAGGGAGTGGAAAGCGAGCTGCTGTGACAGGTTATTAATCTCCGCTGTGCTCCGAGTGGGCTGATAATCCTGCACACAAGCACTTCCAAAGAGCGAAGACGTCCCGGGCCAACCTCGGACACTCATTTGGTTGTTTTTATAACCTGGACACTTATTTTCCAATGTTTGTGGCACTTTTAAAAATATTTTGATGCTTTTTTCCCCACATTTTTGTCAAGAACAGACTGATCTCAAGAAGTGGCGTATGTATGACACGCCAATTTGTATGCCATTTTTGCGTGTTATCAAGACGCATAATTGCTTTTTAGCGTGTTTATCAACGCCGTTTGGCCTCCATTGACTTACGTTACCTTGCGATTACGTGTCAATTTACGCCGTAGCGAGTAGTATGAAAGCCCGAAAATCCGCGTAGGGAGGTTGGTCGGGGGGGAGGATGGGTCAGACACAGGACTTTCACCCAGGAGACCGGGGATCGGGTCCCGCGTGTCACGTTTCCTAAACTCAACCGTCCATTCTTCTTTTCCTAAACCCAACCCGTTCGCCGTGATGCTAATTCCTCGAGCCATCTTTCCTGCACCATCTCTGTGTCGCTCTTACACGGTTGCCCCCTGCGTAGGATCCCAAAATGGTGGGCGGGTTCAGACACCTCCCAAATCGTCACGTGACAGCAAGCTACAATGACGTATGTCCTCATTGTCAATACAGCATAGACATACACGCGGATAGCTCAAAATGCGTACAGATAACACGCCACTTGGCTTTAGGAAAGTGGCGTGTATGTTTACGCAAAGTCATAATGTCACATTGTCAAGAACTTGGTTCATGAAGCTTCATGAAGCTGTTTTTTGGACATCAAGACTTATTGTGTGTCCACAGGAGAATGTTGCTTAGCTTCTGTGCCGCGAACGTTCCTGCTTCTCCAAACTATGGGCGTGTAGACCGCCATCTTAGTTCCTGTAGGTACACAGTAACTGGGGATAAAGATATATGGAGCAATGTCATCAGAAACCTACGTCAGGTCACGTGGGGAAAAAGTTTTTAGAAGGGCTAGGGAAACGGCATGTTGATGTAAAACATATGTACTTCCACCAAAATATGACATGAAAATATGTTTCGATTTGGATACGTAAGGAACACTACTGGGAAGCTACCGGAAAATATAAAAACCTCAAAATAATGGACTCACCCTTTAAAATATATGTTCATAAATGGCCACATTCTAGTTTGTATTCAATCCAGCAAAAACAATGAAACTTCTACAGACGGATGCTTCACAAGTTTGTCTGGCTGTGTGAACTTTTGTCTGATTTTGAACGTCTCACAGACTCACAAATGAGCCGCAGCGTGGATGTCTTAAGAGAACCAGATACAGCGTTCGGCGTTCCAATGAAATACCCAGATCTTCCGCGTTGACTGGCCCATGACATCCCGATGGACATGCGCATTAGCGACAGTTTGTTTGTTGTCATAGCAACACCGCTCGTTCATGAGCTTCTCTCTTGTGGATACAACAAGTATATGTGGCAAACAACACGTTCTCACACTTTGTCGTTCTTATTGACGCTAAAAGTCTCCTTTAGCGCTATAAGTAAACGCGCTTGGTCGGGACTATTGCCGTCCCTTTTGACGCAGTTATGTTAAGGAAAAGGTCGTGGTTGGGCTTATGGTTCCATGACATGCAGGAACTATGGGACGGTTGGGTTTAGGAAAGGGTCTCGTGGGTGGGCGTACGGTTCCGTGGCACGCGGGAGGAAAGAAAAAAACGACTATAGCAAGCGTGACAAGCGTGACGTGAACCCCGGTCTCCTGGTGAAAGTCCTGTGTTTGACCCATCCACCCCCCCAACCAACCTCCTTACATACTACTCTCTAAATCCTCTCTAACTGCTGCTCTCCCCGGTGCGTTACACAAACACGCTGAAAGACGCCTTTTTCGTCACATCAGACGCTGACAGCCACTGTCCAAACGTCCTTATTTTATGAGTTCGGAATGAGAACGGGTTGGGCAAACTCACCGTTTCTTGTCTAAAATGTAACACTAAGTAATGCTTATCAAAATAAATGATGGATGTATTGAGAGAACCAAGGAGACTCAATCATTATGTCGAGCTACTAGCTACCGCTAACTTTAGCTACCAGCAAAGGGATATATTATCGCTTTAGACGCTTCGGTCAATGGTTTTGTAGTTTTTTCGACATTTTATCAACTTTCTTGTCCCTTTTGTGTCTTTTTTGTCCCTTTTTTCAAACGTTTGTCACCTTCTAAAGCGTTTTCATTGTCTTTTTACGTATTTGTTGCCTTTTTAAATAATGCTGCTTTTTCGGACGTAGCTGTCGCTTTTTTCAACATTTTGTTGTCTTTTTGAACAATTTGTCGTTTTTTTCCAACGTTTTTGTTGTCTTTTGAATGCTGGAAGCAACGGAGAATTCAGATAGACCCCCGCCCCCCTCACCCAAATAAAGATGAGTAATGTGTGCAGCCAGCGGAGGAATACATTATCCTCCGGGCCCTGGTGGCAGTGATGAATGTCAGGGACGAACACAGTCACCCAGGCAGCGCCACCGGCCCAAGAGAGAGACACACGCAGTGAGAGAGAGAAGAGCACAGGAAGCAGTTTGGTTTCTTTAGTCTGAAGTGCCTCTCCATCCCCAGACATTAAACTCTAAATCTGCCGGGCATCTCCTGACTTCTGACTCCATCGCTGCACCAAAAGAGACGAGTCACTTTGCTTTCTGTTTGTTTGATGGAGACAGAGAGCCAGCCGAGGAGTTTAGTGTGAGCCCACAGAGTCCTGCAGCGACCATCAGATGGGACTCAGTCAGAGACTTTATGACAACTTAACGGCAGTGCTCTTTGTTTTATGTTCCCGCCGCCCCCGCTGTTCCACCGGGCCTCAATAATGTGTGAACTTGACAATAAAGTTGACTTGACATTGGCAACTGCACCTTAAACTCACGTCAAATAAAAATGCAGTTTTTGCCACTGACATGTAAAGTACAGTCTTTCATCCAGGAAACGGGTGAAAGTCTGGCGTTTGTTGTTTTGTAGCCGTTTCCAGAAAATGTCGTCCCTTTCAACATTTTTCATCCCTTCCTTGACGTTTCTGTCACCTTTTTTTTTTTTTTTTTTTTAAACGTTGTCGCACTATTCCAACATTTTTCGCGCTTTTGTGTCATTTTTTTCACCCTTTTCAACGTTGTCACCTTTCTTGGCGTTTGTGTTGTTTTGTTGCCTTTTTCTGGAAATGTCGCACTTTCCAACAGCTTTGACCCCTTCCTTAGATGTTTTTGCCACTTTCTTTCCATTTCCTTTTAGTTTGAATCGAAATGAAGCAATTTATCAGATTTTTCAAATGTCTCTTTTCAAAAGGAAGAAGTAATTATCCTAAAATCCTAGCGATGCCCTCAACACTTCTTGTTCCGACAGATGGGGTAATTATAACTGAGGGTGCGTTTGAGTCACATGTAACAGCACAGAGAAAAACTCGGAGCAGAAAAAGGTGTGAGCGAGGTTTCACTGCAGTGCCTTCTCTTTCCTCTGCAGAGGTGTGTAGGTGGAAACACACACACACACACACACACACACACACACACACAATTCATCGCCACTGCAGATGTTCAAACAGTCTCAGAGCATCGATCCTGAAAACAATCTTCATCCACACCTTTCACCATGTTTTCTCTTCTTTAGCTTCATGTCTTCATGACACTACAGCTGAGTCAAGGCGACAAAAAAAAACAACACAAACGCAGAGAAAAGTAGAGCAACATCCGTAAATAAGAAGCAACTACTGGCCATGTTATTTACAAAAACGGTGCCCTTTAACGGAAAAACGCATCCAAAGTTTTATTTTTTTTTTTTTATTTTTTTTTTTTACACATTACCCAGCACAGTGAGGGAAATGCTGCACTATTTTGGTTATTAGCATGCAGAGGAGCGAGGGGTTAATTGGTTTTTTTTATGTCTGAGCCACAGATTGTCAAAAACAACATGGGTTAGTGCTCATGCTTCAGCAAAGAAGAAAAAAAGGAAATATAAAAAAGGGTGGACAGGGATTTGATAGGGGACAGAAACTGACGCTGAACATTTGCCCATTAACGTTACATTACAGCTTGGTTCTTGTTTAATACTGGACCAGTTTCAGAGATTGTTGTTCCATCAGACACACACAAAGTTACCGTTTAATTCAGGAGGCAAAATATCATGCACAGCTAAATTTAGATCGCATTTGAATTGGAAAAGACAGGTGAGTAAAAGGTTAGCGCCTTTTTCAAACCCTTCCACGACTCCAAAGAGAAAACAAATGAGAATGAATGAGTGTGTGTGTGTGTGTGTGTGTGTGTGTGTGTGTGTGTGTGTGTGTGTGTGTGTATGTATGTATGTATGTATATATATATATATATATACACACATATATATACATACATACACACACACACACACATCTTTATATCAGTTTCACTAAGGGAAGGAAATATGGTGTCACAGAATGTAACGTACGGAAATAAAATCCCTCTTTTAGCATGATACTCAATATACAGTACGTTTCTCCAAAATTTTCAATTTTTTTTACATTTTTGAATTTTTCTAAAATGTTCTCAAAATGTTTAAACTTTTTCATATTTTTTTCCTTCAAATTTTCTCAAAATTTCAAATATTCCAACTTTTTATATCTGTGAGGAGTGCACTCAGAAGCACTTTGCGGGGAGGAAGGTTCAAAAGAAACTAAAGAGGTCTGCAGGTTTGCTGTCATGCACAAGTGTCAGGCTTTTATTTTGTTGGTCCAAAGGGGGGGGGGGGAGAGAAGAAAAATACCTTCATCAGCGCCACCATCATTACTGTTGAAATCTGCGCCGTGCGTGTTTGAGTTGGCCCCTAGTGTTGAGGAGAGGCAGAATACAGGGGAGAAATTTCAAAAGAAAAAAAGAGAAAAAAGAAAAAGAATTTCAGCCAAAAAAAAGCACCAAAAAAAACAGGCTGTTTTCGGGCTGGTTTTTGCCACATTCTTGATGACTCAGATCAGTTGAAAGAAATTAAAAAATAAAGTACAGCAATGTTAAAAGTATCATTTCTGTGCCATTCATTCTCATAGTCAAACTCTATTAAAAGTAAAGAAAAACCCTCCCAGTCTTCCTATTCTTCCTGCTGATTCCTCACATCTGTTTCCACTTTTGTCTTCATAAAGCTCAGTTTTTCAGTTCGGCAGCTTATGAAAACTTAAGTTCTGGCTTCTTTACATTGTTGGTAGTGAACATCAGCACACAGCAGCTTTAAGGCATGTTTCTGTTGTTTGCTAGCAGATGAAATTGACGAGGAGGAACCTTCACACACTACTAGTCTATTCCACAACGCTGTGGAGTAAGGTCTGGCAACCCTAAAGCCATGTTGGCCAATCAGAAGCCTGGAATAAGCTATTGCTGGAAAGCTACTAGGCTGCAATGGCAGATCGATTCGTAGCATTCTGATGCATCGATTCTTCAATATAGTGGAAGAGTGTTTGGACTGTATCAGCCTCCGTGATGTGTGCTGTAGCTTCACAAATCAACACAGGGCCGGTCTCAACAGGCTCATAACGGGGAGGGGGGGGGGGTGTTTGCTCAGTATCGCTGCTCACTGAGAGGGCAAGCTGCACAAACACGGGCTGGTGCCATGTCAGGGAAGGTAGGACACACACACACACACACACACACACACACACTTTATTGTATGAACGTGTGAATGCTGTTCAACAGTTCCCTTCATATGGCCGACCAACAGCTTAACGTTTTAGCCACAGCCATGATTTATCCCAAACCAGAAGACATTTCAGCGTTCTGTGCGAGCTGTTCCTTAAATTAAAAAGCTCTTTGCTGTGCTTCATAGTGCAGAGATAAAGAAAGGTAAACCGAGGTAAACAGAGGGAGAAAATGGTTCCAGCGCTGCGTTTTCAGAGCCACTGCAGCTCACTTGTATTTACTGGCATCTCGGTGCCAAGCACATCAAGGGATTATGTAATCTGCAGAGTGTAAAGTCAGCGTTTTTATTTGGTGTAGCCTACAGCCCACATCTGTGCTCGACTCAGCCTCAGTCTGCCCGCAAATCATCCAACAATTTCTAGTTTTTATTTAGTAGTTTAAGGTTTTGCTGCTAGAAAATTGTAAGTAACTTGGGGAACATTTCTGCACCGTTAGTCCTGACATATCACAGAAACACTTCACTATGCTCATACTACACTTTCTTTTAAGTTTGTGGCTTTTTTGGGGATTTTTTTGCAATGTTTTTGACACTCTTTCCAACGTTTTGTCGCCTTTTTTGCGGTTTGACGTTTTTCAATTTTTGCCATGTTTGAGACTTTTTACATTTGTCGCTTTTTTTGATGTTTTTCACTTTTATTCAGTGTTTTGTTTTACGTTTCTGACGATTTGACACTTTTTGATGCTTTTTTTCATGCTTAACATGCTAACATAAGCTAATACATGCTAACACATGCTAACAGGTCTCCTTTAACAATTGAATCTCTTCTCTACTTCCACACTCCGTCTAATTAATTAATATATATATATATTATCCCCTTTCTCTCTTTAAATGAAAAGCTCCCAGCAGATTCAGCTACGATACTCTACAGTCATTGGGTGGATTTGCTCATTCACCTTCTAATCAGATGACAGAGAATCGGCATCGTTTAATCTGTCGGCTCAGTGGAGGGGCAGTAAGAGTGTAAATCCTACCTGATCCTCAGCTAGCAGGATATTTTGACATTACAGCGGATTTCTGAGGCCAACTCGGGGATATAAAGATGACTCTGCTCCGTCAATCTGCACACTTTTCTCTCTCTGTTTTGCAATAACGAAAGATTATATTAAAGTTTGACAGATTAGTTGATTGAGACTGACAAAAACATTGAAAAACAATCGCCAAAAATGACAAAAAATAGCAACTTAAATGTCAAAAAAGCTTTGAAAAAAAACACCAAAACTGTTCAAAAAGTTGAAAAAATTGCTAAAAACTGAAAAGTATGAAGGGAAATGACCTATGTCTCTGTTAAAGATGAACAGATGAATCAATTAAGACGTTGAAAAATGCACCTAAAGCATCAAAAAAGTGCTTAACATTTAACAAAAAAAATGAACAAATAGTCAAAAACGTTTGTCTGTCTGTTTGTAATTACAAAAGATTATAATAAGACAAAAACGTCGAACAATGAATGAAAAGTATGAAGGGAAATGTTACAGTCTAAGGTGTTTTCACTGTACATTTGTTTGACTGTTTTTGAACTTCAATAAATGCAATGTCTTTCCAAAAGTCAACGAGGACTAATAATGTTAGAGATTTAGAAATCAAGATTTCAATGTTGACCAAAATAATTGTATGATTTTTTCCAGAATCCTGTTTGACGCTCTAAATTTTAAAAACTCACTATGTGTCCCCCAAATTCTGAGCCAGGAAAAACAGTTTATTGGTGATTGTAGAAGAAACTTCTTTAATCTAGCGTGTGCCGGAGAGCTCGGAGCTGTCAGAGATCTCAGCCAGACACACACGCTAATGTGCTTCCTATCCATCCTAAAACTGCTCCCCTGACCTCTAATGTGTTATGCCCCACACACTCGACTTTTTACACACTTAACACTTATCCAGTCGTCTCCATGGTGATATGACACAAACCGGTGTTTCACATGTCAGAAAACGTCAAAACAAATGACAGCAACAAAACATCGGAAAAAGCATCAAAAGAAGCAACAAACATTGAAAAAAAGTGACAAAAGTAGAAAATAGCGTTTAAAAAAACATTGAGAAACTGCACAAAAACATCTGAAAACGTGACTAAAACTTTGTAAAAAGCCTCAGAAACGAAATCGACATGTCTGTGATTTAGCGGGGTTGTATATAATTTTTTTAAGGTTGCTTCCTCTGTGCCTTTTTATTCCTCTTGCAAACACAGATATGGGATGGTGGGGGCCTGCAGACACCACCTTTCAAGGCCAACCTAGTCTGGACCGCTGCCCGACCGCTGCCCGACCGGAGACCTCCGTCCCCGTGGCTTTGTCCCAGGGCTGACGGTGATGCTGTGTGGCTGCTGCCGCGGTGCCAATGATAGGGGATGTACCTCTGTAACCTCTACCGGGCCTGGCCCAAAGAGATACAAAACCCCGGCTCAAGTGCAGCGGCCTCTCCCTGGCCATCCTCCGCACGCCTCTGGGTCCCCAACTCTCCGGGGACCCAGCTCTAGTGGTAGAGATAATCAGTACATTTGAGTAAAAGCAAGCTTCGCTTATCCCAAGGGAATGCGCCACACGAAACTCAGATGCGGGGTGGGGGGGGATAATTTCTAAATCACATCAGGTCCCCAGATGATACTAATCCCGGGTGAAAAGGGCTTTTGACGCTCAAAATTTCCTGTGGGTAGGAGCCCAAGACCCCCCGCTTCAAAGGCCCATTCTGAGCCAGGAAAAGCCCTGCTTGCTGCTAACCCGAAAACTGCTCCCCCGACCTCTGACCTCTGAGCGTTCTGCTCCACACACACTGCCTTTTACACAACACACATGGAGTCGTGTTCTCGGTGTCTGGCTGAGTAAAGTGCTCCCAACACTCACTCCAAGTCACAAGTGGTCACTCGAACAGAAAACCTTTAGCCTGAGAACTGCTGCTTTTATTTGAACTTGTTTTTTTTTTTCCCAACCTGGATTCTATTTTCCGATGTTTTTGTGTCTAAGTGTCTGATGGGAACAACAGCTTTAAAACTGGTCCAGTATTAAGCAACAAACAAGCTGCAATGTAACATTAATGGTCAATTTCTATCCACTAAAAGTTCTGTTTTTGCTGCTGACAGACTCAGATTATTATTCTAAGTGTCTGACAACATTATGGGATGGTTCCCTACAGAGATAGACCTTTTAGTTAAAGAGTAAGATCCTTTTAGTTTAACATGAAACAGCCCTGAAATCACCATCACCAAACCCACCAGACTCCATGTAAATAATCACTACTTTTATCATCGTAAAACACACTTCATTCAAAGTGGACAAAAACTAAATCAAACTATCAAAAGTCGTCTTGGTTCATCTTTCCACTGTTCCAACAATCACCACTCTGGTTTAGTTGAAATAAACCCTTAATTCACCCATTTACATGTGGAAATATGCTGGTTCTATACACGCTAAAAGTCCTGATTATTTACATGGAGTCTGGTGAGTTTGGTGATGGTGATTTCGGGGCTGTTTCATGTTAAACTAAAAGGATCTTACTCTTTTATGTACTACAGGTTTTCTAAAATGTTCTGTTTAAATCTGCAAAAAAAAAAAGGCATTATTTAATGTTACCTTTGGGTAAATTTAGGAAAAATCTACACAAATAGACAAAATGTAGTAAAATAAATGCTGTCTTTCCACTAGTCTGAAAGATGACATGTTACGGAAGATAAAGAGCACCAAAACAAATGTCTCCCCTGAATCTTAAATCACTCTTGCTTATCAGCACTCTTATCAGAGTCTCTGCATTTCCTCACTTTTGGACAAACTAGCATTCACTGATTAGACTGCAGGCAGAATCAAAATGTTTGAAGAGCTCCCAGGTAGTTACTGACGAGGAAACTAGTTTGATTTCACTATCAGGTTAATTACAAGAGGTTATGACACCTAACTCGCTGAACAAAATCAAACAAAGAGAATAAAGCTATACTCCCAAGTTGAATTTCCTTGTTTGCATTTCAAATTGCATTATGGGACCAAGCGTCATAGTGTCAAAAAAGCCTTGAAAGTGTGAAAATAAGCAGCAAACGTCAAAGCGTAAAAAACGGGTCAAAAGCATAAAAAAGCGCTGAGAAAAACGCTGAGAAAAGCATTTTTAACAAGTGCTAAAAGTGTTAAAACACAACAACTTTGATTCTTTGTTAGAGAGAATTTTAAATAAGAGAAAATGTTCTGTATTTTAACTGTAGCTACATTTCCGTTTTTAATTCACGGGATAAAGTCTAGGCAAAGAGTCGCCAGAACTATTTCTGTTATTTTACAGATTTATTTCTTAGAGTGGACTTTCTCTAATAAAGTCCATCTAAAATAGCAAATTAAAGTGATCTATACATTTGTATTTTTGTTTTTCTTTACATTATTGAAAGGAAGAACAAAAGCTGTTTAGGGGGATGTCATCCTAAAGAATAGGACAGGACGCGCTCAACTCATGTAGATCCTTAGAAAGCTTTCAAGGCTGGGTGCTGGATCCTAAAGGTGAATAATAATGAATAAAGCTACTAGGACAGCACTCCGATTTGATAGTTAATTGCCACACAACAGACATTTCGGACGGCATCCTTCCTCAGCGTGTGCAGAAGCAATTACAAACAATTCTCCACACACAGGTGGGTTTAATTATAGAACCAATACTGCACAGGTGGAGTAAATCATCCACAACTAGCCCTTCAATCCCAACCAAGGGAGCCACAACCAATCCAGATCAGGGTTAGTAAACTCAAACCGGAACATTCGTTGCGTGGCAATGAACTATCAAATTGGAGTGCTGTCCTAGTAGCTTTATTTTGAAATGTTATCCTCAAATTGTTAATTTAAACATTGTTTTGGTTTGGCCCAGAATTTCGCAATCAGTGCAACCCTAATTTCTTTTAGGATGAATCACAAACATAAAGTAGAATACTGTGAGTACAAAATACCAAGTGTGAAACACAAAAGAGGTTAAAAGGAGCCACTGAACAGGACAGTCAGCGGGAGTCAACTTTACAGATGTATGACTTTTTGTAAACTTTTCCCTGGCATAAGACACAACAACAAAACATGGGTACCAGCCAAATTGTTAATTTAAACATTATATTGATATTGGCCATAATTCCAAATGCAGTGCAACCCTAACTCCTTTAAGATGATCCACAAATATCAAATACAGTACAGTATTGAATTACGAAGTTCAGTTTAAAGTTCAGGGTAGATACGCACAAGCAAGTGTGAACACAAAAGGTGTTTCCCTGGCACAAGATGCAACAACAACAATAACATCGGTATCGGCCAAATTGTTAACTTAAACATTGTTTTGCTATTGGCCCAGAATTTCACAATTGGTGCAACCCTAATTCCTTTCAAGATGAATAACAAATATCAAGTAGAATACTTGTTCCTGTGAGTATAAAAGTGACGAAGGTCAGTTCGAAGATCAGGGTAAACCTGTACAAGCAAGTGTGAAATACGAAAGTTGTATTACTTAAAAATTCCACAGATGTATGACTTTTTGTAAACTTTACCCTGGCACAAAACGCAACAACCACCAAACATGGGTACCAGCCAAATTGTTAATTTAAACATTGTATTGGTATTGGCCATACTTCCAAACAGTGCAACCCTAATTCCTTTGAAGAAGAATTACAAATATAAAGTACAATACTTTGAGTACAAGTAGAAAACTTTGAGTACAAAATGATGAAGTTCAGTTTAAAGTTCAGCGAGACCCTGAACCAAAGTGTTTTCACAAGAATGTTCAAAACACAAAAGAGGTTAAAGGAGCCACTGGACAGGACGGTCATTGGGAGTTATATTACTTAAAAACTTCATGAATGTATGACTTTAAAACTGTTCAGTTATTTGTTTTTCATAATGAGATTTCTCTGTATCGGCCAAATTGTTAATTTAAACATTGTATTGGTATTGGCCCAGAATTCCAAAATCGGTGCAAACCTAATTACTTTTAAAGACGAATCACAAGTCAGGTAGAATGCTTTTTCCTGTGAGTATTAAAAGTGACGAAGGACAGTTAGAAGTTCGGGATAAACCCACACAAGCAAGTGTGAAATACAATAGAAACCAACACAAAGACAAACAGGAAGGGGAGGAAGACAGAAAGAAGGTAAGAGAGGCATCAGTTGACCTACCGTCCTCCGTGGGGACGTAGATGTTGAGGTAAAGGCAGTCCTCGCTCTGCTCCTGCACGTAGGTTACCACTGTATCCAAGTTGGCGGTGAACCAAACGGGGAGCATATCATTTAGCAAAAAACGGTCCTCTAAGAACTGAGGACAAACCGGTGCAAACTGAGTAGCATTCCGGATTCCCGGCCAGGACATGGGCGGCTCCGGCGGCTGGAACCTCCGCTCCCCCGTTGGGGCCAGCGCATATGGGATCCCCAAGTACTGTTCCACCGGTCCCAGAATCTCATTCGGTAATGTAACCTTTACTCCGCGCAATTTCCCGTAATTGGTAGTGACTACGGGGTGCTGCTGGGCGTAACAGATGGACGCCAGCCCCGTCCAAAGAAGAAGGCGACACATCCATGAAGGGCCTCCAAGCACGGACATATTCCCGCTGTGTTTATCCAAAGCCTGAGCCTGGCAGGTCGTTGTTACGGTCCACCGTCGGGGTCCTCGGTGCCCTCCCCCTTAACCCCTCCACCGAGATACTTCCTGCTCGTCCTCAGGCGGCGCACTGAGCAAAGAAACCCCGGCCAAACAAAGCAGCTTTGTCAGTGCTCCCCATTCTGAGAGTCAGCGTGGAGATTGGTGGCAGCGGTGGATGTACGATTCCTTCCCGTCCCGGAAAACAGAAGAGAGCCTCGCATGCTCTTTGGTTACCGGGGCTCCAGCTTGATGGGATATCCTGCAAGGAAAGGAGTTGATCAACTAAAGCACCATCAGAAAATATTACACTGAAAAAAAGAACAATGAATACCAGGTGTTTTCTTGCTAATACATAAAACATCTGCCAATGGAACAAGTAAAAATTTACATTTAAATAGAAGAAGAGCCATATTTTACAAATTAACATGTAACACATATTGCAGCTTAAAAAACCTTATGAGATGTCAAAAAAGCTTGTTTCCTTTTAGATATGACTCAAAACAAGATGTGTCCAAGACTCTTTTCACTAAACAAGATATTTAAGATGCGTCGTCCAAAAACAAGTCCCTATATCTCCCTGAAATATCATTCGTTATGTGGTTGTCTTATATTAAGTGTGAGATGAATATACTTGGTAAGATTTTGCTTTTTTGCAGTGTAGGAAAGGTGGAAGAATTATGACCAAAAAGTCATGACAAAAAACATATCCAGGCACTCAAGGTTGTTTACAAATAGTGATAAAAGGCCTTTAATTCATATGGCAAGACATTAATAGCAAACCAAGGCGTATTGTATTTGTCAAACTCAAGGCCCGTGGGCCAAATCCAGCCCCTCACAGATTTTTATCCAGCCCGCATTTCAATTTATTTAAATGTATAATTTGTGCAGAGGTGACATGATTTGTTTTGCCTTCAGGGGATACACTACAAATATAATACAAAACACATGGTAGAAAATGCAGCATCTAGGCCATCATATGTCAAATTTTGTCAAGTGACAAAACTTCAGAAAAAGCAACAAAATATATTGATATATGCGGGCCGGATCAAAATCTGCGAGGGGTCAGATTTGACGCCAAAAAGGCAGGATAAAGTGAAAAAACGTTTAAACAAGCGCCAAAAAACGTCAGAAAAAGTGGCGTAAACTTCAGAAGACGCGACAAACGCTGGAAAATGCGACATAAAAATTGGGAAAACTTTTTGGAAAAAGCAGCAAAATAAACATCTAAAGAAGTGACGAAAATGTCGGAAAAAAACTACGGAGAAAATGTCGGAAAAAACACCGGAAAAATAAACCAACACATTGAAAAACAAACAGTAAACAAGCGTTGGAAAAATTAGTAAAAACGTTGAAACAACAACCAAAAGCATCAGCAAAAAAGACAATAAATTCAGAAAATGCCACAAAATGTTGAAAAAAGCGAAACTAGGCGGGCCAAAATGTATTCTGAACCTAAGTTGATATGCAGGCCGGATCAGAATCTGTGAGGGGCCGGGTTCAGCCCGCGGGCCTCGAGTTAGACACATATGACTTATCAAGTTAAATGCTGAAGTGCATTACATCTTAATTTTCAACGTTAACTTGTGATGTGACAATTGATTCATTTTTGTGGGTTTTGTGCGAAAAAATAATTGAAAAGTAAGCGGCGGCCTGCTGAGGGTCTTGAGATTGGTTGAAATGATTTGAGGACAGTTAATTCTCATCCCGCTGATTTAAAGATGGTCTCTGTGGGTTCAGAGGCGTCACGGTCTCACGGTCAAAACCTTCATTCCATTTCCTGATCGAGATCTCACCCCATTTCACCGCCCGCAGGGCTGCAAATATTTATTCTTTACATACCTTAAGTGGAAAATCTCACATCTGACTGCTCCATTCCAAAAAATATTGATTAATTAGAGTCTCACTCACAAAGTAAGACTGAATCAATTATTAAATCTCATGCTGACCAGCACAGACTCCTTTCTGATAATCAAATAGAAATTAAAAAATGATGAATAAATGAGAGGACTCCTGCTGACAGAGCCAATCTGTTTTTAGGGTTAGACTTTCACACTATTACTGACAGTTGTTGCTTTTTTGGCATTTTTTTCTTCATTGTGGGGGGGTGGGGTATTTTGTAAATTTATGGCTTTTATTGCTGTTTGTCATTGTTGGCTCTTTTGATGTTTTTTGTACATTTCTGGCATTTTTGGCGCGTTTGACAGTGTATTTTGTACATTATTGGCAGGTTTTTTGTGTGTGTTTTTGACAACAGAAAGGATTCAAGCTATTCCTGACTACGGCTGCAAGGATCTCTCAAATAGACACACACAGAACTATAAAATGGGTGCTAAAAATCCACCTTCATGTCTTCAACCTGAGCAGATAATCAGCCAGAATAAGTGACAACACCTGGGTGGCTGTTGAGAGGCTTTAAGACTACAGAGAGACTTATATCGACAACAAAACTACGTATAAATTAACACAGAGACACAAAATGAGTACAAAGAAAAGTAAAACGACTAAACATAGACGCAAAATGGAAAAAATAGATGCAAAACAACAAAAGATAGAACACAAAGAGACACAAAGCGACAAAAATGTAGACACAAAGCACCACAAATGACCCAAAACGAACACAAAAATAAGTAAAACGACTAAACACAGATGCAAAACTACTCCAAAGAGACAAAAAAATAAAACATAACCATCCAAGAAAGACGCAAAACGGTACAAAAAATAGACATAACGTACACAAAGAGACACAAAACCACCACAAACAATGTGTGTGTGAAACGACTTAACATAATGAAGACGCAAAACAACTGACATGAAGTGACAAAGAACAACTTTACGACCCAACATGAGTACAAAGTGACACAAAACAACCACAAAGACGAATCAAATGACCGAAAATAGGAAAAATAAAACAAAGTAATGCCAGCCTCAACTTTTAACTGTAGTTTAAATCTTTTAAAGACTTTTTATGAGATGTAAAACAACAAGATGTTAAACGAACAAAAAGACACACAAAAACAACCACTGAGAAAGAGAAACGACTTAACAATGAAGATGCAAAACACGTAAAACGACAACAAAGAGAAGTTAAACGACTAAACATAGATGCAAAAATGACTCCAAAAAGCCGCGAAATGGCAAAAAACAGACGTAACAAAACACAAAGACACAAAACGACTACAAACGACACAAAATAATACATAGACACAAAACATCTTTGTAAAATAACTCCAACAAGACGCAAAAATGACCAAATAAAGATGCAAAATGACAAAAAACGAACGTAAAATGAACACAAAGAGACACACAACGACCCTAAAAGACACAAAATGAACACAAAGAGACACATCGAACACAAAAAAACGCTAAACAAACATAAAGAGACACACAACGAACACAAAGAGACACGAAACGACCCAAAATAAGTAGACTTAAAAAGAGACGCAAAACCACCACAGAGGAAAGTAAAATAACAATATTAAGAGTAATGCCAGCCTCAACTTCTAACTGGAGAGTTTAAATGCCCCCCGGGTTAGTTGGAATTTATTTCCTTGTAAATTGGGTGAACCAACCGTTAATTGCTTGCTGTTGCACCCTCAGGCTCAACTCAGAGCTGTAAGCTGTGTTACCATGGAAACAATCAATGACACATGCTGACAAGTGGCAAAAAATGGAGGCGAAAACATCTCATCTTTCATTCCTGGAGCCGGCAGTGAGGGGGGGGTAGTTTCTAAAATGTCTTGTTACTTAGGAAAATGTCCTCGTATAGCGCTCTCTCCAAACTATTCCACCTGAAAGAGGCCCAGCTGCACTCGTTTTACTTTGAAGAGAGAATACCCAGAATACACTGCAAACTGACATAGTTTAGAAGGAAATGAATAGACTTTTTTTTTTTTTTTTTTGAGGGAAAGACATTTTTGCTGACTTAAATGACCAACTATTTCCAACTGAAAAATGAGGCTCAACAAATAGGAAAGTCAGTCCGTCAGTCATTTCATCACTTTGGTCCAGACTGAAATATCTCAACAAATGTTGAACGGATTACCATGAAGTTTTGTACCGACATTCACGGCTCCCCTACTGACTTGACTTGGTCATGAATGAATTTTAAAAAACCTCTGTGATACCTTAACTTTTCATCTAGCACTGCCATCAATCAAAATTTTAATCCATCCAATATTTTGATGTCTAAATGAAGCTTCATGAAGATTTCTGAAGCGTTGACTTTATTTTCCGAGCCCAATCGGAGCCATCTACTGGGCTCAAAAAAGAAAGAAAAAGCTCAATTTCATCAATATACCGGTTTTTAAACACGCTAAGTAAGTGAAGGTTTAATTCGGTAATTGTTGATTTCATAAGCAGTAATGACTATTGGATGCCTAACCTTCAGGAAGTGAAGTAACTAGAGATGTTCTGATACAGATTCCAGGATCAGAAAAGCCTCCAATACTGCCTAAAATGCTGGTATCATTATCGGCGAGGACTGGAGTTCACGCATCAATCTGATATGTAATTTAGCCCTCAAGAAAATCTACTTTAAAGTAGTTTATTGATGTTCTTTTTCCGTTATGACTCGCTGTCAAACTGGATGATAAACGAAAGTTCTTTGGCGTTCATTGTTTGTGTTTGTTCATGTTTCACAAAGAGTTTAAGTATTTTTTATTGCACTGGTATCGGATCGGTACTCAGTATTCAACCCAAACCACAATCCTTTTCTAAGCCTCCATCCATAGAAACGTATTTGGATACATCAAAACAAACCTGATCTGAGAGAAAAGTAGTTTTGGTTGTATGGTAACATAATGTTTATGAGACAGGGCTTTGTCGAGGTGTTTTACAACATTATGTACCGTTGAATAAAGGCTTAAAGACTAATGTCGGCCAAAATCGATGGCGGTCCCACGGGTCTGCTAGTTTAAAATCAATATAGTGTTTTCAAGAATCGATACAGTATCACAAAACATAATATTAAACCCCTAATGGGTATTAGAGGATGTACAGTCCCCTGCAGCCAGACAAAAGGTCATTTTATAATTAGAAACTAAATAAGTTTGAGTTGATTCAGCACACATGTTCCCTTTTTGTGTCGTTAAAAGGGAACATGTAAGCACAGACCTTTATGGTAACAAAGGCCTTTTCTTTAAGGCTCTTCATTATTTCAGTCTATAATGTCCTTTAGTTGTGTATACAGCTTCAACAGACACACTTTGCAATTAATGTAATTACCGCTAACTAACTGCATGGTGGAGCTGGAGCCTTTGGATCCCCTGAGGGTCTGGGGCAGTTGGTAATCCAACCCTCCCTGCCAGGAATATAAAAATGGGGAAGAAACATTAAATCCTTACAGTATTTTGTTTATTTGTCACATTTTAAATTTTACAGAATACAGGACTAAGCCGATAACAAACGTACAACAACAATGTGCTGAGAGCCGCAGACGCTGTAGTGAGAAAATAAGCAACGTATGATATATATATATATATTAGGGCTGTCAAACGATTCATTTTTTTTTAATTGCGATTAATCGCTGAATTTCTATAGTTAATCGCGATTAATCGCATATTTTATCACATGATTAAAATTCTATTATTTTGCATTTCAGAACAGTTTTTAAGTCCATATTAACAATGGAAAGCAATTCTTACCAGTGGATCTTGATTGGGAATCAAATGAATGCAAAGAAAGTGACTTTATGAACTTGACTTTAAGATTTGTATTTGTTTATTATTTATTTACTGTAAACAAAAGAAAAATGTGTGAATCTGTCATTATTGCACAATTCCTCCAAGTACCTAACTAAAAAACTAAAAATCCCTATCCTTACCAGAGTCAATCTAGTGTTTAGTAACTCCTAAATAATGTTGATTCCTCACTGACGTCCAGTGATCACCGGTTAATGAGACAGCGTTTGCAGCACCTTGCAGCAGTTCCAGTGTGGCTGCTTTCTCCGTGTCGTACAGGCTGTGTGTGGTGAAACTACCGTCCCCCTCGACGGCAACAAGACGGGTCAGAACATGCCAACCGTAGTACGTCTTTAAGACCCGAGTCCTCTACGATGCTGACGTTTCGCAAGAGGTGTAGTAATTTTTTGGGATTTGGTTTCATCCAGAGGTCGGCAAGTAGCACTCTCCAAAATAGTGCTTTGCCTGAGTGGGTAGCATGCTAGTGGGTAGCATCAAAGCCCGTCTACGGAAAGCCGTTCCACTCCCTATTAAGCCCCATTGTACCCCCATTGAGCTAGATGGCTAAATTTGTCTTTTTTGCCTGATTGTCGTTGTCGTTGTCGTTAGTTTTTGCAAGTTCAACATGGATTATAGGTCGAAAGTTGAATGAATGAGTATTTATGTCCTTTCGATTTCTTACAGATTGAGTTGTTGTTGCCCATAACACGCTAGCATTCTGTTAATGAACCAGAATGTCAGAGTGAATATTTCGGTGTGGTCTTTAAAACATTAGCAAACCTCTTTCTAGCACATGTATTGACAGGGAGAGCCTAACCTGTCAGTTGTGTTGTCGATGCCTCAAGAGAAAAAAGGAAGCGACTCAGAGCTCGCCGTAAAGCAGTATCTCTGGCCGTATATGTGTATGACGTCATTGACATTTTAAAAGGCTTTTTAGAACAAAAAAGCCACAAAAAATATAACACCCAGCAGTGTGTATTTTCTTAGCCTCCCCTTTCGAATGCAACATTCAAATTACTAGACAAAAAATTATATCCTGAGAAAAGTGGATTTTGAGGGGTATAGCTCCATAGAGTCCCATTCATTCTGCACTGGCCCGTGAGCGCCCTCTATATGGAACTCCGGTGGAACTGCAACCAGTTCAGAAGCCGGAAGTAACGAGAGAGTGCAACTTCTTCCCTTATTAGAAATTCTTTGGTAGCATCAACCTAAGTCACGTTAATTAGCTCGTAGGTGGTAGCTCAAGTTTGACGTGCTTCGGTGATATTTTAATTTGGCTTTACACAATGTGCATATGGCTTTCGACTTGTCTACGAGCCGTCCGGGAGTTTTGGAAAATAAAAAGCGTCATTCAGAATCGTGTTGCTGCTGTCTTTCTCCATCATGCCTGCAGCCTGCAGCAGCAGGAAGTATCGCAGCTTGATAATAAGTAAAGGTGCAGCAAAGGGTCAAAATAGTAGGCACGACGCGAAGCCAAGTGAAGTGTAAAATAAATTAATAAATGCCGGCATACGATTAATGCAATTAAAAAAAAATGTACGCGTTATGCCTGGCCCTTAATTGCATCGCAATTAACGTGTTAATGCTGACAGCCCTAAAATATATGTTTAGCAGCAGTTACCAAATCAACATCGCTGAGGCTCCCTATCATAGTACAAGCCCCGCTTCCCAGCCTTGCACGCTAGATGTTCTCACCACCAGCTTCTCTTCACTGACCAATGACAAGCAAAGAAAACAGGCTCCGCCCTCCTTCAACCGCCATGGCTGCAGCTGATTGGACGAATGCGTCACGTGGGGCTGGCTGCTCCCGAATTTCAAAACTGACCATAATGGCGGGTCGTTCGGAATATAATCTCTTATTTTACAAAAATAGTTAATAATCTGTCTTCATTTCAGAAGGACAACGGTCAGTTGGATTTCCGTCAGCTTTTGAGAGGCGGCGAGCCGAGCAGGCCGCTCCTCATTTGCATAAAGTTAGCTGGATTCCACTTTATGCAAATGAGGAGTGGGAGCCTTGACGCCCCGCTTCTCCAAAGTTCCCGCGACAGTCCCAGAATGCATTACACGGCTGGTCCCATAGAAATGAATGCGAAGCGTGGAAATGATGCTGACAACTGACACACACTTTGAGGGGGAGGAATCGCGCTGTCCCATCAGGAGAGACATATTGCATCCAGCATACTCTGAAAACCACGCCCACCGGTGAACAATCAGAGGCCCGGAATGAATGGCAATAACAAAACATTTAATCAACTTACTTATAACTTTTTACACAACATACATTCAAGTTGAGTTCTTAGTTTTCTTGGTCAACTTTTGGACCTGTACGTGGAATTCCCAACCCTTTTTTTTCGGTAGCCTACTTTGCCTCTGTA
Source organism: Sander lucioperca (assembly GCF_008315115.2). NCBI lineage: Eukaryota > Metazoa > Chordata > Actinopteri > Perciformes > Percidae > Sander > Sander lucioperca. The sequence continues at coordinate 19,088,561 of NC_050196.1, read as the reverse complement.
ATAACAAAAACATATTTCAGTTGTAAACCCATTCATACTATTAAATGTTGTTAGTTATTTAGAACATTTCTTCACAACACAAACTAAAACCCCACACTATGCAACTAACGGCTAAAACAATAACATAGTGGCTGTAGATAGCTAAAAACATTGAGTAAGCATGTCAAAGGTTTATTTTAGCTATATATCATTTACCAGAGAAGGAAAGTTAGCTGTTAGCTGTTAGCTAAAGTTAGCTATGTGTTAGCAAGCTAAGACACTTGCAAACACAGTACCAAAGCTTTCTGATTTATCCACATCCCACTACAATACAAGTTGCATTCTGTCAACTGCTTTAGTTAGCCTCAAACTGACATTTGGATGTTTTTACTTGGTAAAAAGATGCTTTAGCTTAACTTAGACATATAGTTAGCCTAAAACCGACATTTGGACTGACAACAATGCTTGCTGCACATGTAACGTTGGACATAACGTTAGCTCAAGTTCTGGGTTCTTGACCCTGTTGTTAGTGAACATCAGCACACAGAAGCTTTTATGTTTCTGTAATGAGGAGGACACCTTTACACAATACAAAGTCAATGGAGAGCAGAAAGATGCCCCCCCTTAAATGCTTTCTGTCTCTATAGCATACATATCCTTTAATAGTAGTATTTACCCCAGGTTTCCTAAAACTTTACTAAAACGTTAAACTACGGGAGACGCACATTACCAGTGTCTCTACTCAGTGTTATTATGACCATGGGTTACTGATCTCAGGAACCCAAGAATAGAACATAATACATCTTCATAATTTCCCCTACAGCATCTCCACTGATTACATTACACACATTTGCATTTTAATGAGGAAAACTGATTTTCTCGGGTTTTTAACTCCTAAATGCTTGGAGCTCATGTTAAAGGAGACCTATTATATACCCTTTACCTTTTCAGATGTATACTTGTATTTTATGTTTCTACTAGAACATTTTTAGTTTACATGCTTTAATGTTCAAAACCTAGGGGTCGACCAATGCTGGTTTTTTACATTACATTACATGTCATTTAGCTGACGCTTTTATCCAAAGCGACTTACAATTGCTACATATGTCAGAGGTCGCACGCCTCTGGAGCAACTATGGGTTAAGTGTCTTGCTCAGGGACACATTGGTTGATGTATCGCAGTGGGAATCAAACCCTGGTCTCCCACACCAAAGGCATGGGTCATATCCACTGCGCCATCACCATCCCCTTTTTCAAGGCAAATACCGAAACTGATATTGGACTGTACAGTAAACATGAAAATCTTTTAGTCAACATTGACAATTTGGAATGTTACAAACTCCAACACAAAAGTTAATTTAAATGCTTCAAGCAATTATTTAATAAAACTGAAACTTAAAACACAATACACAGTTAATGTCACGAGTGCATACCATCAGTACAGGCTGCCCACAAGGCAGTGTTCTTTCCCCTTTGCTTTTCTCTCTATTCACAAATGAGTTTTATATAAATAATAGCACCTTTAAATTGATAAAATATGCTGATGACATGGCCTTAGTTGGCCTCTTACAAAAAACTGATCCCCTTGGTGAGGCCTCCTATCTAGCACACATAAAGGCACTTGAAGCATGGTGCAATGACAGCGAGCTAGAGATCAATGTGGCAAAGACAAACCAGTTACTCTTTTGCAAAAAACAAGACGTAACACCAGAGCCAGTTTTATTAAATGGCCTTGCAGTTGAAACTGTGGGAACGTTTAAGTACCTAGGTGCAGTTCTTGACCTTACTTGAGTTTTTCAGATAACACAGACTATATTTTTAAGAAATGCTCACGACTCAGTCTCCTTAGAAGACTGAGCTGTCTGGGCATTAGTGCTCAGATTACTGAGCTAGTATACACCACACACACTGAAAGTGTTTTAACCTTTCATCTCTATGCTTGGTTTGGCCATTTAAGCTGCAAACTCAAGAACAAGCTTAACAGGATAGTGTCAATGGCCAGCAAAATAATGGGAAAACCCCAAAAACACCTGACCCAAATATACACTGACAGAATGAGGAAGAAAGCTAGGAAAATCACTGCAGATAGTACACACCCTCTTTCCAGCCAGTTTGAGCTCCTGAAGTCTGGGAGGCGCTTCAGAGTGCTTCTGGCAAAAAGTGTTTTTAAAAAATCCTTTATTCCAAATGCCATCAGTATCCTCAACCACACCAAGTGACAACATCAAATTGAACTGCTATTTTAATAAATTTAAGTATATTTATTCTGTTTTATCCTGATATTTTTTCTTTTCATATTATTTTTTATACTCAACTGTCATGTCTGAGATGTTGTCTGTATGTTTATCTGTCTGGTGAGCCAAAGAAAAATTTCCACCCTTGTGGACAATAAACTGTGGAGGAGGTTGGCTGCATGGGACAGCTTGGCTAGGGTGCCTGGCAGCCCACTGGCTTCTTTCAGACCATCTTTTATGACCAACTGCAGTGAATGTGTGAAGCATGACAGTCTCTGCATCTTACAGAGTGGCATTGACTGCCTCTTGATCTTCTGGTGTCAGGTCTTACCAGATTTCATCCTCCGGCTCCATGAATGTCCTGGGATCATGAACTTCTGCAGCCTCATCTTCCTCTGGTGGAAAGCTGGCCTGGAATGCCTTCCTCATGTTGGACGCATTGTCAGTGATGACAAAGTTGATCTTATTCTTAATCAGATACTCTTCAGCATAGCATTCAAACATCATTGCAATCTTCTCTCCGGTGTGTTTGCCATGGACTCTTTCGCAGGTAAGAAGATATGACTGAAGGCTGAGTACATGGTTTACGACCGTCACTGTGTGTGCTGTCACTCCAAGGAATGACCGCATCTTGCGATTACTCCAAATGTCTGTAGTAACAGCAACACTCGATGCTTCTGCCAGCTGGCTCTTTATCCATTCCTTCTGAACTTTTACCATTCCTGGAATGGTCACAGAGGAGATAGTGGATCTTCCTATAGGCCTAAAATAAGGGTCCAGGACATGAAGGTAGTGCCTGAAGTCCTCATTGTCAACAATGGAGAGAGGCAAGCAACAGCTAATGATAAGATCTTTTACAAGGGCATCACTTTTGATGTGGATGTTTGGTGTCGTAGATCCCTTGTTGCCCATCATCGAAAAATGATGTAATAGCTGAAGCAGTTTCAGGTCTGCAGTTTACAAGGAAAGCAATGCCGATATGGCATACGCAACTGTGGTTAAACATGTCAAAACCCCACACAGACAACGCTTGGTTGTGGGCTTATAAAACAGCAAAGTGGCATCTGCGATGGTTGAGTCACTTCAGCTGCTACGTTATTTTCTAGCTAAATCTAACATTAGCCAATGGAAAACATTTTACTTACTTTTCTGGGTGCAGCCGTGACAGATGTCTGTTACAGTTTGAAGTTGTCCCAGTCTTTTCCTCAATTCTTGGATTACACACACACACACAACATTTAGCGCTGCTCTTTCCAGCTTTGGATGTAAAATCCATGTAGGTGAATTTCACGATCCGGGGCGCATCTCTTTGCATTTTCCAAATGTGAACATGAGTCTCTTTCCGACCAAGTAACTTACAGGAACGTATTTATAGTGACAGTCCACTTCTAAACAGTTCTGCTAACTACTCTCCCCCAAAACTGGCTTTTCAGAGTGGTGGAATTGTTGCATTCAGACATTTGTGCTCATGATGCCCATTCAATTAGCCAGTGTAGATCTTTTGTAACGATAACACAAACATTTCACAAGAATGTCAACCGGTGTGATTAGATGGCTATGTGAACACAAAAATGAATACACTGGCAAATTGAATGGGCATCATGAGCAAAGTTGTCTGAATGCCAGTGCAGACCTTCTGTTATTATAACACAGCCATCTAACCAATACAAAAGGGAAAAGAGAAAAGAACCTGCCCGCGAATCATGCACTAAAAGAGCAAGAATGCAGCTGTTATGGGTTGGTGTGTATTTTATTTTGGTAGTCTGTTTCTGTTCTGCATTTTGCTTAGTTTCCTGTTTTATTTTGATACTCTCTGTTCTCCGTCTTGTCTTGTCCTGCTTTACCTTGTGTTTTCCCGCCTGTGTGATTGTCTGATGTGCTCCACCTGTTCCCCAGCCCTGGTGTCACCTGTCTTGCGTTTACTCGTTACCCGGTGTATTTAGTCTTTGTGTTCCCCTTGTCCTGTGTCAGATCATTGTATGTGTATGTTAGTGTCTGTCTGTCTGTCTGTCTGTCTGTCTGTCTGTCTGTCTGTCTGTCTGTCTGTCTGTCTGTCTGTCTGTCTGTCTGTCTGAGTCCGTACCCTGCCACCCTGCGTGTGTTCATGTCCTTCCCTGCGTCCTTTTGTGAGTTTTTCTGTGTTATTTTGTTCCTGTGGTTTTTCCAGCCTCTGTGCTGTGTTTTTTGGTTGCAATAAATTCCTGAACTCAAGCCATCTCCTGCCTGCCTGCCTGCTCTCTGCCTTTGGGTCCTCAACTTCCAAGAACCTAACAGAATGATCTGACCACTTGGACCCAGCAGAGTGGCTTCTTTTTCCGGTGGGTGCCCAGTTTTTTTTTTTTTTTTCTTTCTACTGTGGCTGCATCCACGGACTTGGGAAAAATGGAACATGTACAGTCTAAGACAGATGAACTTTACGAGATAATTTGTGACATGATTGAGCTTAAAACCATGTGGAAGGAGGCTGACTGTGATTTCCAGAGGGACTCAATTTTGTCATTCGCTCGTGTTAAGTTGTCAGAAAAGCCCTGGCTTAATGACTCAATTCCTAAATGGATTCAAAGATTTGTTTCCACTCCTACTCCTCCACCGGCTAGCAGTTTGACTACAGGTTTTATGTCCGTCACCCAGCCTACGCCTAGTCCTGTCAGTTCTACATCTGGAGGAGAGCCAGAGACTTTTTTGACTGTTTACCAGTACTTAGTTAAGTGTGCTAGACGTACTGAGGATGCCAAAGCCGCCAGCTTTCAAGCTGTTAATCAGAGGACCAGTATTCCCGCTAGCAACTCCTCTTATGCTACCTGGTCGGCGTACACCTCCGACCCCCAGCAGTCCTTGGAGGGTACCCGTCTGGCCATCTTTCCTGGGACCCGTGGAGGCTGAAGACTGGGAAAGGGACGTCACGGCTCCCGTCGCCATGCCCTGCTTCACCCTCTCTTCAGCCCAGAGTCCTCGATGTCCAACAGCCCTGAGCTGACCTGTGTTACCAGTGTTCCTGAGCTGACCAGTGTTCGAGCTGACCAGTGTTGCCGGTGTTTCAGAGCTGACCAGTGTTCCAGAGCTGACCAGTGTTACCAGTGTTCCAGAGCTGACCAGTGTTACCAGTGTTCCAGAGCTGACCAGTTTTACTGGGATTCGTGGAGGTCGTAGACGGAGGGAGGGAAGACATGGCTCCCAGCGCCATGCCCTGCATCAACCTCTTTTCAGACCTGAGCCTGAGCTGACCTGTGTTACCAGTGTTCCCGAGCTGACGTGCAACCCTTCTGTTCCCGGGCTGGCGTGCAGCTCTCCTGACTCCGGGCCGACGTGCAGCTCTCCTGACTCCGGGCCAACGTGCAGCTCTCCTGACTCCGGGCCGGCGTGCAGCTCTCCAGACCCTGAGCCCTAGCTAGCTAACAACTTTCTTGAGCCCCGGCTGGCTAGCAGCCTCTCAGATTCCCCGCTAGCTAGCAGCTCCCCTGAAGCTAAGCTAGCTAGCAGCTCCCCTGAAGCTAAGCTAGCTAGCAGCTCCCCTGAAGCTAGGCTAGCTAACAGCTCCCCTGAATCTAGGCTAGCTAACAGCTCCCCTGAATCTAGGCTAGCTAGCAGCCTCTCAGAGCCCCAGCTAGCCAGCAACCCCCCTGAGCTCAGGCTAGCTAGCAGCCTCTCTGATCCCCGGCTAGCTAGTAGCCTCCCAGATTTCCCGCTAGCTAGCAGCTCCCCTGAATCTAGGCTAGCTAGCAACCTCTCAGAGCACCAGCTAGCTAGCAACCTCCCTGAGCCCAGGCTAGTTAGCAGCCCCTCTGAATCCAGGCTAGCTAGCAGCCTTCTTGAGCCCTGGCTGACTAGCAGCCTCTCAGAGCCCCAGCTAGCTAGCAACCTCCCCGACTCCAGGCCACCTGGTAACCCCCCTGACTCCAGGCTTGCTAGCAGCCTTCCTAGTGTCCCCGAGCTTTCTAGTGTTCCCGAGCTTCCTAGTGTCCCCGAGCTCCTTAGTGTCCCCAAGCTGCCCGGTGTCCCAGCACTGACCAGCTTCCCGGAGCTTCCTAGAGTTCCCGAGTTTCCTAACGTTTCCGAGTTCACTAGTGTCCCCAGGTTGTCATTGATCCGGAATCCCCGGCTGGCTAGCAGCCCTCCTGATCCCCAGCTGGCTAGCAGCTTCTCTGATTCCCAGCTGGCTAGCAGCCTTCCTTATCCCCAGCTGACTAGCAGCTTTCCTAATTCCCGGCTGGCTAGCAGCTTCCCTGAATCCCGGCTGGCTAGCAGCCGCCCTGAGCTTCGGCTGGCTAGCAGCTTCTCTGAACCCCGGCTGGCTAGCAGCCTCTTCGATCCCCAGCTGGTTAGCAGCATCCCTGATTCCCGGCTGGCTGGCAGCCTCACAGATCCCTGGCTGGCTAGCAGCTCCCTTGATCCCCAGCTGATTAGCAGCCCTCCAGAACCTCGGCCTGCTAGCAGCCACTCTGAACCTCCACTGACGTGCAGCCATCCAGTATCTCCGCTGACGTGCAGTTTTCCTGAGTTCCAGCTGACGTGCAGCCTTCCAGAACCTCCACTGACGTGCAGCCTCCCAGAACCTCCGCTGACGTGCAGCCTTCCAGAGTCTCCGATGAGCGCTCTGCTAGAGTCTTCCAGTTGTCCAGAGTCTCCGTTGACCGCTCTGCTAGAGTCTTCCAGTCGTCCAGTCTCTGATGACCGCTCTGCTAGAGTCTTCCAGTCGTCCAGAGTCTTCGATGACCACTCTCCCAGAGTCTACGTCGACTGACCTCCCAGAGTCTACGTCGACTGACCTCCCAGAGTCCACGTCGACAACTCTCCCAGAGTCCACGCCTACGGGCAAGCCAGAGGCCTTGCCGGTCTACGGCGTCCCAGAGACTGCCCCTGAGGCTTTGTTGGTCTCCGGAGCCCCAGAGACATCCCTAGTGACTTTGCCCTGGTTTTCGGTCAGCCCAGCCGACTTGTCGCCTGGCATCTGCCCAGCTGACCCGTCGCCTGTCTTCAGCCCAGCCGACTTGTCGCCTGTCTTCAGCCCAGCTGCCCCTTCTCCTGCTCGGTCTGCCTGTCATCCGGAGGGGTTTCGCCTTCGCCGCTGGCCTTCAGAAGGGATTCGCCTTCGCCGCTGGCCTCCAGAAGGGATTCGCCTTCGTCGCGGGCCTTCTGAGGGGGTTCGCCTTCGCCGCCGGCCTTCTGAGGGGGTTCGCCTTCGCCGCCGGCCTTCAGAAGGGATTCGCCTTCGTCGCCGGTCTTCAGAAGGGATTCGCCTTCGCTGCTGGCCTCCAGTAGAGATTCGCCTTCACGGACGGCCTCCTGTGAGATATCGTCTACGCCGCCAGTCTCCAGAGAGGCTTCGCCTTCGCCGCCAGTCATCTCAGAGTCCTCGACGTCCTGCTTGGCCGCTTGAGGGGCTCTACCTTCGGCAACCTGTTCGGCCGCCTGAGAGGCTTCGCCGCCTCGGAGTCCTCGACGTCCTGCTTGGCCGCTTGAGGGGCTCTACCTTCGGCAACCTGTTCGGCCGCCTGAGAGGCTTCGCTTTCGCCGCCATCCGCCTCGGTGCCCTCGACGTCCTGCCTGGCCGCCTGAGTGCCCTCGACATCCAGTACGGCCACCAGAGAGATTCTGCCTTCATCGCCGGTGACCAGAAGGTTTCTACCTTCGCCAACCTGTTCGGCCGCCTGAAGGCTTCTGCCTTCGTTGCTGCTCTCTGTCTCCTGTTGCCAAGGCCTCTCTGCCCCCTGTTGCCGAGCTCTCTCTCAGTCCCGAGTGACACTCTGTTCCCTGTGCCCCAGGGCGCTGTGCCCCAGTGACGCTCTGTTCCCTGTGCCCCAGTGACTCTCTGTTCCCTGTGCCCCAGGGCGCTGTGCCCCAGTGACGCTCTGTTCCCTGTGCCCCAGGGCGCTGTGCCCCAGTGACTTTCTGTTCCCTGGTCCCCAGTGGCTTTCTGCCTCCCCCGGACTCTCTTTCGCCCCTCCGGGGTTGATTTAATTTGTTTCTGGGGTCGTCAACTTCCAAGAACCTAACAGCAGCGTTAAGTGAGTGACGTCAGTGAGTGTGTGGTTAAGCAAGGACAGCAAGCGGTAGCGCTGTCCGATGTGTGACTGAGGGAAAAAAAGAGAATCCGGCCAAAACAGGAAAAAGTGTAACATCTTATATCAAATTTTTATAACCTATTAAAGGGGTGGTTCAGCATTTTGGACATAGGACCTAATTTCCAAGTTAGCCAGTGTGTTATTTATCAGTGGAGACCGTTTTCAACACGTTTCATCCAGTCCTTCCAGTTGCAGAGTTCACTGGTGCTAGGCTAGCGCAAGTAGGGCTGCCACCTCTTAGTCGATTAGTCGACTAATCGGTCGTTTTGGTCTTAGTCGACTAAGATTTCTTTAGTTGAGTCATTTTTTATGCTTATTCATGCTTAATTACTTATTTCCAAGAAACTTATGAGCACATTTCTGGTAAGCACAATATTTAAAGTGGTGCTTTTGCAGGAATAATTGTGGAGAAACTCAGTTTTACAGATGGTTCATTAACTACATTTATATTGTGCTTTTCTAGTCTTAATCACCTCTCAAAGAGCACAGCTCTGTCAATTACATCAACTAATCGATTAATCGACAAAATCTGTTAGTCGACTAAGAATTTATTTAGTCGAGGACAGCCCTAAGCGCAAGTCAACAGTATCTGCTAGCCTGCCATTAAAAGCAGTCTTACCCACTCCACAGTACACCCGAGGCAAATAAATTATAATGCCAGACTATCGATGTAAATGTCTGTTGATAAAATAATGTTAGAAATAAAACTACCCTTGCATCTCAATGATCGCATTACATTTTGAGGGACTAGTTTCTCAGCAGTGGCGGAATTTTACTTAGCTCCAGTTAGTAGTACTGCGCCATAAAGTAAACAGAGAAGCGCACTCCAGTCGGGACACCTAGTAGCTGCTGGCTTGGACATCAAGATACCGGCTGAGACTCTACTCAACTGGCGAATGTGTAGTGATCATTTTAGACCAGACAACTTTGAAAAACCCCGCAATCTAAAGGACCACAAGTCACTGACAACGAATGCGGTTCCATCCGTCTTTCCAGATGCATCAACAGCTATTGAGGAACAGGTAATCACTTTCGGTAGGTTACTCTAGCTAATAAAGCTAGCCCCTTTCATAACGTTAGCCTAGCTGCTACTGATAGATTGAGAATGACAACGTTAGTGGAACGTTACTGTTCAGTGCATTGTGGAGAGTGACAACGTTAACTAACGGTATAGCTACACTCTTGGTAGATACTTGGCTGGGCTAACCGCTAACTTTAGGTAATTGCTGACAGAAACGTCATGTAAGCTCGGACAGTTTACATGCAAATTGCTAGCCCATGTGCTTTCATGTACATTATGTGAGTTATAGCCTGGCAGAGTGGAATTAGTTGGAGCTCACAGCAGCAGGTAAATAAACTTGTGTGATTGTCATGTAAACCGGCTTTCTCAGTAGCCTAGGTAATATCACTCCGCAAGCTGCTGTAGCCTATGCTACCAACTACAGGGAACAAAGTATAACTATTTCAATGTGATGCAAAGGTAGTTTTAATTCTAACATTATTCTATCAACAGACATTTACATCGATAGTCTGGCATTATAATTTATTTGCCTCGGGTGTACTGTGGAGTGGGTAAGACTGCTTTTAATGGCAGGCTAGCAGATACTGTTGACTTGCGCTAGCCTAGCACCAGCTAACTCTGCAACTGGAAGCACTGGATGAAACGTGTTGAAAACTGTCTCCACTGATAAATAACACACTGGCTAACTTAGAAATGAGGTCCTATGTCCAAAATTCAGAACCACCCCTTTAAGTCAGAAACTTCATCCAACGTCCGATTTTATATATCCTCGATTCTGAGTCAAGTCTCGAGTCCTCAGTCCGCGAGTCCAAGTCCAAATCAGTCAAATGAAACACTGATACGGATGATCTGCAAATATGTCTGTCTGAATACACCTGTATCCCCCCTCTGTCTGAGACGCTCTGTTGGAGGCGCCTGTTTCTTTAAAAAAGCACAGTCTGCTCTGAATGGTCGGCGTTTACGTATCTATGGAGTCTCTGTACAGTCCGCTGCAGCCGCAGACTGATTGTAATGGAATAGCAGCACTTTCTACCATAAAGAATCATGAATAAAGGCTTCTAAACCAAAAGCTTGCCAACAAGACATGTTCCAGCAGGAATGTGACTCGAAATTTGGGTGAAATAACATTTGCAGCCAAGATTACAGGTTTCTCTGACGTTGGCATGTAGCTACATGTAGCATGAATATGAGTGTATGTAACTGTGGTATATCAGCACTTTCTACCGTCAAATCATGAATAAAGGCTTCTAAACCAAATACTACACAACCGGATATGTTCCAGCAGTAATGTGACTCGAAATATGGAGGAAATTTACAAAAATGGCAGCCAAGATTACAGCTTTTTTCCCCGATTTTGCCACTTCTTTCTGTCATTTAAGATACCCTAGCAACAGGAGATGAACGGCCTTGATAACATCATTTTGTTTGTAATGTAAGTGTAGCCGCAGGCTGTTCATCATTGGCTGTTTGCCTACAGGGGCTGTTATATAACGAACTTCTATCTGAGAAACATCAGCGGCTGTTTGCAGCCAACTCACACGGTGGCACCGTCACCAAACGACATAGAAAAGAAAATCAGATGCAAAACCCACCACAAAGAGAAGCTAAATGACTGATAATAGACACAGTCATAAACCTACACTGAATGACCACAGTAGATGCAAAACGACTAAAAGTAGACGTAAAACTACAAAGGGACAAAAAAAACACAAAAAAAGATGCTAAATGACATAAACCTACACAAAAGAATCACAAAGACACACAAAATGACTGAAAATAAAAGCAAAACCATTTAAAAAGCTACACATAACGACTACGAAGACTAGAAATGACTAAAACCAGATGCAAAACTAACGACGAAGAGACGCTAAATGACTGAAAACGGACACAAACCATAAAACATTTGTAATAATGTGGTGTTTTTTGGATAAGCTGTGATTGCAGAGTGAGCATTGTGTCTCTCCGGAGCACACAGGAGATTGTGAACATTGTTCTCACTCTTAACGATTACAGGAGATAAAGTCTCATGAATACCAACGAAGGTGCTCTGTGCTTCAATCATTATAGAGTGATCCTTTCCTCCCAACTGTGAAATGTCACAGCAGATGATAATTACCACGTATACAGACGGTATATATTATACATACTGTATATGTTGGGCCTGTGCTTCTGAACGTGGATGGATTACCAAACACAGGCTTACTGGGCCCATAGGACCATGACTCACAATGTTACTGAAAAAAAAAACTATTATGACAAATGACCCAAAATGACTACAGAGATGCAAAAAGATGCTAAATGACAAAAAAATACACACAAAACAACAGTAAACCTACACATTACTAAAAATAGATGCAAAACAATCGTTTTCTTTTAAAACAAACTTTGTTACCGGAACAAACAGAGCTACGTTACGTCTGATTTGAACCCAAACCACCATCTTTTTCTAAACTTAACTAGTAGTTTTGGTGCCTAAACCTAACCAAACTGCAAACATTAACGGCGTGTTTAAAACCTTGAGCGTTACGTACATTAGAGCACCAAAACTACTGAGTCAAGTTGATAAAAAGATGGAGGTTTGGGTTCAAATCACACGTGACTTCACTTCCTGAAGGTTACCACGTGACGCAGAACGTGACGTAGCTCCGTTTGTTCCCTAAAGTTAAAAAAACTCTCTGTTTCCTTTTCTTTTCAAACGGGACATGAACCCCGGTCTCCTGGGAGAAAGTCCTGTGTTTCTTTGAGCCATCCACCCCCTCAACCTGCCCATACTTCCTCACCTTACTTCCTGCTTTGCTCCCGTCAGAACTACTACGGCCACTAGAGGGCGCCGCCACCACAAACCTAAATATAGGTCAGAATGATGCTGGAACAAACCACTTATGGGGGAGTTTTTCAGGGAAGGAAAAATGTTCACCTGAGGCTGCTAAACTCTCTTCACTCCTCCAAATATGGTTAAACATATAGTTAACAGATCTGTACACAACGGAGGAATGTTAGAGTAACTAGAGAATGCATTTTCGGTAGAAATGGCAGTGTGAATGCTGTGTGTTGAAAGGCTGATGCTAAACTGGATTGCTGGCTTGAATGTGTAAGTAAAGTGAAATAGTAGGAATAGTTAAAAAAAAGTGGGAATGGGTTTCATTAGTATGGATGTCATTAAAAAGTTGAATAATACCAATAATGTTGATGTGGATGTGGATGTGGAGATGTGGAAGATTTAAATTGTTTTTAGAAAATCTGCCCCTACACTGGAATGCTGGCTTGAATGTGCACGAAGTAGGTGAAGCAGTAGGAATAGTTGAAAAAATGGGAATTGGTTATATTATTATAAATGTTGAAAAGTTGATTAATAGGCTACCACTTTCTACACACAACAGAGGAACGTTGGAGTGATGAAAGTGTGTGGGATTTGCATACAACAAGGACGTCTCACTGTGCAGTAATCCCATCTTCAGAGCTCCAGCGGCTCTGCTTACACAAAACAGGCTACACGTTACACAGACAAATCAGGAAACAACCGCCTGCTTAGCATCGACCTGTTCCATGAATGTGTTGATGGAACACATGATGGGAGGCCTGCAGTGGACATTGGACTAACCCTTACCCTAACCCTAAGGCTGCTCGATTATGGAAAAAATCACAATCACGATTATTTAAGGGGCGCTTTCACACCTGCCTTATTTAGTTCGGGTCAATTGCACTAGAGTTGGTTTTCCCCCTTGATGCGGTTCGTTTGGGCAGGTGGGAATGTGGCAATTACACTCGGATGCACACCGAAAGCGGACCAAAACAAGCGGCCCGATTCGGAAAAGCTATGCTTTCACTTAAACTCTGGAGCGGTTTGTTTGTGGTGAGAACGTGATTTGATCTTGTACCGCACCAACTATATTTACTCCTCCACTCTGAGCTAATGTCTCCTGTAGTCAAGTGTGCTTTGCAATCTGCAATGCGGCAGAGCAGCAAACTAGCAGCTTCAGTGTTTCTCTCACAGAAAGAGACTACAGGCAAAATCGCCATCCGCCACTCGCATCTCCGTGGTCAAACCAGCTGCCGCTAAAGTTGGAGACAGACGCCGGCAGAGCAGAGCGAAGTCTCGGTGACCAGAGTAGATATAGTGACGTCGCTCACCAAACAATGTTGGATTATTTAAATGAAATGAATTGGTTTGACCATGGAGATGCAACAAATATGCACTAGTCCAGAACACACATAGACTGTACATAAGAATGGACCAACAGATCCCGTTGCTCTGGACGGAGACCAGTGAAGGCTGTTAGAAGCACTTTTCCAGTGAGCGCTGAGCGTTACTGCACAGCCTCCAACTGAGAGAGACGACGTAAATGTGCCGTGAGCAACGTGTCTGAAAGTTGGAAGTCTTCTGGTAGCTGTGCCAAGAGAAATCTCAATCATTCCCAATCTAGCAGAGACGGAGAGCGTAGGTATATGTAAGGAGATAACATAGACACAGGCTAATTATTGATCACTAAAATGATAGTTAACATTAGTAATTAAACTTAAACAGCTAATGTGAGACGAAACTGCCTGCGCGCTTCTCCTGTACTATACGGTAATTCCTCTACTATGAGACAGTAAGTCGCGTGGTTATGACACAATCGTTAGCCTATTTTTACAACGGAGCCATAACGTGAGCTACAAGGTAATAGAGCCTTTTATACATTGTCGTGTTTCTTTAGAAATAAACAATGGACAAATAGAGTCTTTAAACGTTTCAGATGTAAAGTTATTCTCTGTCAAAGTGACGTCAAAATGAATGGCAGTCAATGGGATGCTAACGGGGGGTGATGGCTTTGTAGCATTAAAATGGCGCCATAGGAGGTTCGTGGTCCGAGGAGAAGCTGACCCCCTTGAGAACACAGGACCTTGTTCCTGTATTTACTTTTTTGCTCCCGCCCCAGACACATCTGACCAATTGGTACGCTTGGATTTTCCAGGTGTGATACGATACCGAACCAAGGGGAAACAGCTCCAAGTTTACAAACCCATCAACTGATTCGGACCAAAGCAAACAAACGCCCTAACATGATTACTAATTGACTTAATCATTAATCATCGTTTACATGCACTTAATAATCATTTTTTTGCCTTTATTCTGAAAAAGACAATACTCCGATTAAGCTGTTTCCATGGCTAATGAAAGGGAACATTCAGCTAATCTTCACATTTACATGTAGTTGTGCAAAACAGGATTCTTTCAAAGTGTTCCAGCGGTGGCAGACTCTTTCATTCCTTCAACCAGCTTCTTGAAAAAGTCGGCTCATATGCAAAAACCTGTTGCTATCCAAGTCTTTCATAATATTTAAAAGTATGTGTGTGCAACCATAGCAACGCACAGAGCTGACCGTAAGCCGTAAACAGACGAGAGGCCATAAACTGTCACAAACTGCAGAAAAACCGTGATTGAGACACAGATTCTGAACGCGCTGTATACATGTCCAAAGAATCCCTCTATAACCTGAATAATACCGGAATATCACACACATCTTAATCAGAAAATGTTAAATTCAGAACGGAATATCCTGTTTACATGACCGTATCAAATTTAGAATATTGTCATATTCAGAATAAAAGTGTAATATTACAACTTCAACTGTGGCATTTCCCTTCATACTTTTCCTGTTTTAAGTTTTTTTTCATTCAGAACACAAGACAACTATTTCGGGAAGGACTTCTGGTCAGGGAAGAAGATATAGGTAACTTAAAGTGCCCATATTATGAAAAAAATCACTTTTTCTGGGATTTGGGATGTTATGTTGTGTCTCTGGTGCTTCCACACACATACAAACTTTGAAAAAAATCCATCCATGGTGTTTAGAGTGAGATACAGTTTCTGAATGTGTCCTGCCTTCAGTCTCTGGGTGAGCTGGTCAAAATCGGCACGGCTTGTGACGTCACAAGCCGAAACGAGCAGGCTAACCGCAACCATTAGCTCGTAGCGTTAGCGTTAGCATGCTAACGCTAACGCTAGCATGCTAACGCTAGCATGCTACCTCATTCTCAATAGCAAAACACTGCTACAACACACACAAGTTCACCATAATCTACAAAAGAACTACTTCCATGTGCGCCCTCATTTAGAAGTCTCCCAGCTAATCCTGCCTTGTAACTGACCGAAGTTGTAGAAACAGCCTTTCTTTTACTGTCTATGGAGCTAGCTAGCTGACATGATCTACATCTGAGCTACTGCACATGTGCAAGTGCAATCAAAGATAGTACAGAAGAAGAAGAAGAAAAGAGGTCTCACTCTGTATCTAAAACAGAGACCAGCTGAAAAGAGGATCTGCAGCAGTGAGAGAGAGCGGTGCAGTACAACAAAAATATGGTGTTTTTTGAAAATTAAACCATGTAAACCTATTCTGGTACAACCTTAAAATACAATTATGAACCTGAAAATGAGCATAATATGGCTGCTTTAAAATCAACTCCCAACATCCACAAGAATCCCCTGAGAGTCAGATTCAATGAGCAGGGGAGGGGTGGGGGGGTTAAAAGAAGAGGTGACTAAAAGAAAGATCATTAACGATTATTTGCATTATCGATTATTCTAGTCTATTTACTCAATTAATCATTTGGTGAATTAAATTTCAGAAAAATGGTGAAAAATGTCCATCCCAGTTTCTCAAAATCCAACTCTTTAAATGTCTTCTTTTGTCCAAAACCCAAAGATATTCAGTTTAATAAGATATAAAACAGAAAAGAGCATATTTGAGAGGCTGAAAACATAATGTGCTGCCATTTTTACATGAAAACTGCAACATTTTGGCCAGATTTAGCAGGGAAGACTGGGGGTCAGTGGAAGGAGATTTAAGGTAAAAGCACAAGTGCACATTTTATAAAGGCCAAAGATTATTGTCTGACAAAAAAACAAATAAAACCAATTTGCTGCATTTGTGTCCTGACATGTTCCAGAAATTCTCCATCTTATTTGGAACATGCAGGAGGAGATTACGGAGTTGCGTGTGAATGTTGTAGGCCTAACTTTCATTTGAAATGACTTTGATCCTGGATGAACAGTGCAGTTTGTTGAAAAAAGAACAAAAGGAAAAGGATTAGACAAAGGAAGAAGTTCTGATTGGACACAGAGCTCAAATGTTTTTAACATCAACACGCAGATTCCTAGAAGTCGTACACGTCTAGCTCTCTCAGTCACTGTCAAACAACGATTTACCATAATCTTCAAATGTACTCGTTCGGTGTTAATCCTACACCTGCAATGTCCCCCCCCTCTCTGTGAAAGATGGCGAAGGAAGGCAGCCGAATGAGTCAAAGCTGAGCTGCACTGGAGGAAGATATCACACTTTTTAGGAATTGATGTCATTAGAGATGGATTTATTATCAGTTAGAGCTGACACACATCTTTAGAGCTTCAAAGATGAATCGATTATGAAACCACACCACAATCTATTTTCTAATCCAAACTAGTCGTTTTATTGGCTAAACTTAATTGTCGTCGCTGCATGACGCTCACTTTTTGTCAGCTAAACTCAACTGTAATGGCCTCTGAAAAGACCGTCACCTCGCCCAAAGTCACCTTTTGTCTGCTAAATATAAAACTGTAAAGACCGATAAACTTGTCATGTGATCTCTGTGATTGCTGTAATTTTCGTAGGATGTCATACGAATTGGTGTGCATAACTTTTCGTACAATATTATACAAACCCAAAAAAAATAATTTGAGACAGATAGATAGATAGATAGATAGATAGACTTAATCCCAAATTGGGAAATCACTGTTACAGCAGAAAGCTACAAGGACAGACACACATGACAGCTCTACTAAGGACACCCCCCCCCCACAGACACAGACACACACACACACACACACACACACACACACACACACACACACAAGGTCATCCCATGTTAAACCAGCAGCCTGCCTGTGTGAATGCCACCCAGTATGAACACAAGCTGAAAATCATAGCATTAGCAGCGGTGTAGCTGTAAAAAAATCATGCAAAGCACAAACCCCACTCAACCCTGCCCCCCATCCCCCTCCCTCCCTTCACAACCCCTTTACCCGCCTCCAAACCCACATCAAGATATCTACACCACCATCTTGTGGCTGCTTGGAGAGAGAGAGAGAGAGAGAGAGAGACAGACAGACAGAGAGACAGAGAGACAGACAGACAGAGAGAGAGAGACAGAGAGAGACAAAGAGAGAGACAGACAGACAGACAGAGAGAGAGAGAGAGAGAGAGAGAGAGAGAAAGAGAGAGACAGACAGAGAGACAGAGAGAGAGAGAGAGAGAGAGAGAGAGAGAGAGAGAGAGAGAGAGAGAGAGAGAGAGAGAGAGAGAGAGAGAGAGAGAGAAAGAGAGAGACAGACAGACAGACAGACAGAGAGAGAGACAGAGAGAGAGAGAGAGAGAGAGAGAGAGAGAGAGAGAGAGAGAGAGCGAGAGAGAGCTGCTGGAAGAGAAGACGCTGCACCTCAGACACAAAAGAGTTGGGGCTGAAAAACGCAGGTGTGAAATGGTTTTAAAACGCTTTATGCATGTTGAGAGAAAAGCGCTGTGTGCGACATCACACACACACACACACACACACACACACACACACACACACACCGCTCTCCTTTTAAAGTTAACCGAGCTGTTGCTTTTTTTGGCAACGAGTTTTATAGTTAAAGCGCCAACCCCTGATTTATAAATGAG
This sequence comes from Sander lucioperca, assembly GCF_008315115.2. Taxonomy (NCBI): domain Eukaryota; kingdom Metazoa; phylum Chordata; class Actinopteri; order Perciformes; family Percidae; genus Sander; species Sander lucioperca. The sequence goes on along the minus strand of NC_050196.1, from coordinate 19,070,587 downwards.
CATTTGTTCCCCAACTGGAGTCGAGGTAAAGTGCGCAAGAAGCTGCGTAGCTGTGCGGATTAAAACCTCTGTATCACGCCTGTTTTATGATGATTTTATAACAAGTTCGGATTGTCAAAACGACAAATGTCTGTGGATGAATTCCCTGTTTATTGTGCTCCTTTTTTGGGAGAGTGAAAAGCGTCCGCAGAAGCTGTCAGCGAGGGTCTGAGAGAGGATTTATTTGTACATTTATAGCCATGTTTCCCTGCTGGAAGAAAATCTGCGCATCACATGCAGCCTGCAGCACACTTACCTCAGCCTGTATCTCCAGCCGTCCCACTCTTTATGTAAGTCCAGACTTGAGATGAAGAAACACAGCAGGAAAAACAAAACACAGAGAGCCTCAAGTGCACGTCCAGCCAGCCAGCCAAGGCGGGCAGCCTCATGTGCTGCAAATCTGCAAATCCAAAGTACAGAAGTCCCGATGCACTGAAAGGCAGCCCTGCTATAGCCAACGTCCTGTGTGCGCGCGCGTGCGTGTGTGTGATGGGGGAGAAAAAAAACTGCGGCTCTCTCTATCAGCACATAAGATGTTTCAATGAGTCATTGCAGAGGCTCTGGGAACCGTGCTGAATCTAATTGCTCTCATAGAGAGAGTGTATTGCGAGGACAAGATTAGTGTTAGAGAAACCAGGTCTCTCTCTCTCTCTCTCTCTCTCTCTCTCTCTCTCTCTCTCTCTCTCTCTCTCTCTCTTCCCCCCCCCCCCATTGGACTACACCATCTGAAATTTTCTAAGCCTGCAGCCAATAGATTGCCGCATTCTCTCAATCACCCTTTAACCAGCCGCTGTGTTGTGGCAGCTCTGGCACATGACACACAGCAGGGGCGGAGCCAGACGTTGTAAACATTGGGGGGCTCAGCCCAAATCTGGGTGGGGGGAGAGGGGGGGTTCCAAACTATAAAAAAAAAAACACTCCAGTAGTTCCTACCTGGAACTGTTGACCAATCATGGAAGACCGGCAAATTACGTAACACGAAGCCGAGAGTAGAAAAAACTGTTTGGCATACGTGACCTGTATCAAATTTGGAACATTGTCATATTCAGAATAAACGTGGAATATTGTTGTGAACGTAAACATACTGGCTGATTGCTCCTTTAAAGAGCCTCTATTATGCTACTTTTCAGCGTCATATTGGTACTCTTGGTCTACTAGAATAGGTTTACATGTTGTTGAATTCTCATACTGCCCACTCTGATTGGTCAGCTGGCCAACTCTGTTGTGATTGGTCAACCAATTCAAAAAAGCAACTGGGTGGGCTGTGCTGCTCAGGCAGCACCTATGAAAGAGTGGGCTGGCTTTCTCAATCAGTGACATCACTAATGGAGGAATTTCAAACAAGACTGAGGGCGAGCCGTTTTCAGGCAGTTGAGAAAAAGTGCTGTCTGTGGGAGAGAAAGCTCCATTTGGAGTGAAATGTGTTAGTGAAACATCTATTGCAGTGGTTGGCAACCTTTACTATTAAAAGAGCCATTTTTGGCTGCAACAAATTAAATAAATCTTCTGGAGCCGCTAAACACTTTTGAGCTTTTAACAGAAGTTCCGAAATGTCTCTCTATCTGTCATCCCCAGCCGAATACTTTAACAATTGCCGTGTGCTTGTTCCGGAAATTTCTTAATATTACTTTTCTGTTGTTTACTAAATTTCTCGCATCAGATCAAGCACATAGCGGTAAGTATCTAAACTCATATTAGCTGCTGAGGTTTGGCAAAATGTACACAATAAAACCGTAGATGTACGGAGGTGGTGACACACATTTGAGGTGAATGAAATGTTGTGGTAGCCTAAATAAAGAATGTAAGAATTAATCAAGGCCTTCAACAATTATTAAAAACAGTGTAAATGTTAAAAAATAGCCTAGTTCATTTGCATATAACTATTTGTTAAAACCACAGGGGGCCAATGGAGAGGGGATAAAGAGCCGCATAAGGCTCCGGAGCCGCAGGTTGTAAACCCCTGATCTATGCGTACACAAAAAACTAGGCTACATAACAGTAAAAGATGCGAAAACCCCCCCATAAAAGCATAACTGGGGCTCCATAAAAGATCATGGTTAAAAAAAGGGCTGGGAAAAGAAGCCATCTGCTTCTCCGTCTCTATTGCGTCAACACGAGACGCTGGTAAGTATTCTCTAAAGAGGCCTCGCTCATTCTCGTCTTCACGTGTCAACACCAGAGAGCTATCTACTCCGGAGGAATCCTATCGTCATGCCTCAGCGTTTATAGCCTTCATGTTTCTGTTTGCTTCCCCGAGGCGACAGGAATCGTCTAGCCTTACACACAGAGGAAGAGGTCTCACGTCTCTCTCTGCATACTGTTACTGCCACTGTTTGTCTAAATCATCACTTGCGAGCGTGTCCTCTGTGAAGTATTGAATGGCACACTTCTGGCCCTCGACTCGCGCCGTTGCTGTACGTCTAATAGGTCTGACAGTCTCTTCATTCTGCCAGGGAGCACACAGCCACGCTCACCATCCATCCACACACACTCAAACCATGGCGGGATTTATACAGGGCTATACCTCATCTCCTGCACATTGACTGTCTGACGGCCATCAGGGTTAGATCAGCTTGGATTGTTTGGCATTTGCAGATTTATAACACAGAGTTACAAAGTGGACGAGTGGAGCTGGAAGGACCTGGGTGTTTTAAAAAGGAATATCTTTGTCTACGTGTCCCCCTCTCATCCCCCTTGCTCTGGTGTGTCCCCCTCTCATCCCCCCTGCTCTGGTGTTTCCCCCTCTCATTCCCCCTGCTCTGGTGTTTCCCCCTCTCATTCCCCCTGCTCTGGTGTTTCCCCCTCCCATTCCCCCTGCTCTGGTGTTTCCCCCTCTCATTCCCCCTGCTCTGGTGTTTCCGAGCCCCTAAACCGGAGACATTTGGAAACACTTCTGACCCGTTGTGGTTTGGAATCTGCGGGGTTGTGTTTCAAACGGAGACCTTTGGCAACACCGACACTGACGCCAATGTTTCTCCTCCTGATTGGGTCTTATCGGTCACGACGTCTCGTTCTCTGAGACTAAAGCTACTAATGTTACCATGGCAACTACCAGCAGTGGGAGGAGTCTCCACGCTGCCTCCTGTTTATGTCCAGTATAACAGAATGTTGATGAGATATGAGGTTTGGGCGTGTTAGTTTAAACAGAGATTAGTTCTTCTACTGGAGATAAAAACACTTGGTGCACCAAGATCACTTTTGGCTCTTAAAAACCAAAACGTAGCAGTGTAAATGTAGCCTAAGATAAAGGATATTATCATTTTTTCCATCTTTCCAAACCTCTTTGATGACTTTTGTTAGCGTAGATGCAAATCTATAGGCCTATTTATGCAGTTCACATACACGCTGTAACCAGTAGCTGTGAACCGGGCTGCAATGTAACCCTATGGGACAGATGTTCAGCATCAGTTAGAGTCACTAAAAGTTCTGTTTTTGCCGCTGACAGACTCAGATTATTATTCAAAGTGTCTGACAACATTATGGAAATGATCCCTACAGAGATAGACCTTTTTGTTAAATAGTAAGATCCTTTTTCTTTAACATGAAACAGCCCCGAAATCACCATCACCAAACTTACATCACACATTACGACACTGATCTTTGTCTTTAAGTTTCTTTAAGCTCCTACTCCATGAGCGTCTCTGTGCAATGTAGTTACAGACACAAGTTTTTCCTGTGTATCTATGACGTATTACGTTAGACAGCCAATCACAAACAGTATTAGATCTTGGTAGGAGCATGCTGCATGCTGGTTGGCTCTCTGACACTAATGAGATTTACTCCTTAAGGATTGAATTTGGGTATTGAATGATGAGGCTTTTTTCCATACTCAATACTTTAGGCAATTTGTTCAGTGCCTAAAAAGTATTGAATTTCGGTTCCTAGCCCCAAAGGTCGCAGGTGGGTTTGTAATCCCAACCTGTTCTCAATCCGAAGACGTAAAATACGGACGCTTGGGCAGTGGCTGTCAGTGTCAGTTCCGACGCAAAAATCCCCCTTCAGAGTGTGTGTAGAAGGCACCAGGCAGAGCAGCAGCTAAGCGGCACTTGAAGATGACGTAGTATTAAACAGTAGAGTAGTATGTAGACAGACAAGACAGACAACAATAGAGAGTACTATGTAGACAGACAAGAGAGACAACAATAGAGAGTACTATGTAGACAGACAAGAGAGACAACAATAGAGAGTACTATGTAGAGAGATAACGGTAGAGAGTAGTATGTAGAGAGACAACAGTAGAGAGTAGTTTGACGAGAGACAACAGTAGAGAGTAGTATGTAGAGAGACAACAGTAGAGAGTAATATGTAGAGAGACAACAGTAGAGAGTAGTATGTAGAGAGACAACAGTAGAGAGTACTATGTAGAGAGACAACAGTAGAGAGTAGTATGAAGAGAGACAACAGTAGAGAGTACTATGTAGAGAGACAACAGTAGAGAGTAGTATGAGAGAGACAACAGTAGAGAGTACTATGTAGAGAGACAACAGTAGAGAGTAGTATGTAGAGAGACAACAGTAGAGAGTAGTATGTAGAGAGACAACAGTAGAGAGTAGTATGTAGAGAGACAACAGTAGAGAGTAGTATGTAGAGAGACAACAGTAGAGAGTACTATGTAGAGAGACAACAGTAGAGAGTACTATGTAGAGAGACAACAGTAGAGAGTAGTATGTAGAGAGACAACAGTAGAGAGTACTATGTAGAGAGACAACAGTAGAGAGTAGTATGTAGAGAGACAACAGTAGAGAGTACTATGTAGAGAGACAACAGTAGAGAGTAGTATGTAGAGAGACAACAGTAGAGAGTAGTATGTAGAGAGACAACAGTAGAGAGTACTATGAAGAGAGACAACAGTAGAGAGTAGTATGTAGAGAGACAACAGTAGAGAGTAGTATGAAGAGAGACAACAGTAGAGAGTAGTATGTAGAGAGACAACAGTAGAGAGTACTATGTAGAGAGACAACAGTAGAGAGTACTATGTAGAGAGACAACAGTAGAGAGTAGTATGTAGAGAGACAACAGTAGAGAGTACTATGTAGAGAGACAACAGTAGAGAGTACTATGAAGAGAGACAACAGTAGAGAGTAGTATGTAGAGAGACAACAGTAGAGAGTAGTATGTAGAGAGACAACAGTAGAGAGTAGTATGTAGAGAGACAACAGTAGAGAGTACTATGTAGAGAGACAACAGTAGAGAGTAGTATGTAGAGAGACAACAGTAGAGAGTACTATGTAGAGAGACAACAGTAGAGAGTACTATGTAGAGAGACAACAGTAGAGAGTAGTATGTAGAGAGACAACAGTAGAGAGTACTATGAAGAGAGACAACAGTAGAGAGTAGTATGTAGAGAGACAACAGTAGAGAGTACTATGTAGAGAGACAACAGTAGAGAGTAGTATGAAGAGAGACAACAGTAGAGAGTACTATGTAGAGAGACAACAGTAGAGAGTACTATGAAGAGAGACAACAGTAGAGAGTACTATGTAGAGAGACAACAGTAGAGAGTAGTATGTAGAGAGACAACAGTAGAGAGTAGTATGTAGAGAGACAACAGTAGAGAGTACTATGAAGAGAGAACAGTAGAGAGTAGTATGTAGAGAGACAACAGTAGAGAGTACTATGTAGAGAGACAACAGTAGAGAGTAGTATGTAGAGAGACAACAGTAGAGAGTAGTATGTAGAGAGACAACAGTAGAGAGTAGTATGTAGAGAGACAACAGTAGAGAGTAGTATGTAGAGAGACAACAGTAGAGAGTAGTATGTAGAGAGACAACAGTAGAGAGTACTATGTAGAGAGACAACAGTAGAGAGTACTATGTAGAGAGACAACAGTAGAGAGTAGTATGTAGAGAGACAACAGTAGAGAGTAGTATGTAGAGAGACAACAGTAGAGAGTACTATGAAGAGAGACAACAGTAGAGAGTACTATGTAGAGAGACAACAGTAGAGAGAAGTATGAAGACAGACAACAGTAGAGAGTACTATGTAGAGAGACAACAGTAGAGAGTACTATGAAGAGAGACAACAGTAGAGAGTAGTATGTAGAGAGACAACAGTAGAGAGTAGTATGTAGAGAGACAACAGTAGAGAGTAGTATGTAGAGAGACAACAGTAGAGAGTACTATGAAGAGAGACAACAGTAGAGAGTAGTATGTAGAGAGACAACAGTAGAGAGTACTATGAAGAGAGACAACAGTAGAGAGTAGTATGTAGAGAGACAACAGTAGAGAGTACTATGTAGAGAGACAACAGTAGAGAGTAGTATGAAGACAGACAACAGTAGAGAGTACTATGTAGAGAGACAACAGTAGAGAGTACTATGAAGAGAGACAACAGTAGAGAGTACTATGTAGAGAGACAACAGTAGAGAGAAGTATGAAGACAGACAACAGTAGAGAGTACTATGTAGAGAGACAACAGTAGAGAGTACTATGAAGAGAGACAACAGTAGAGAGTACTATGTAGAGAGACAACAGTAGAGAGTAGTATGTAGAGAGACAACAGTAGAGAGTACTATGTAGAGAGACAACAGTAGAGAGTAGTATGTAGAGAGACAACAGTAGAGAGTAGTATGTAGAGAGACAACAGTAGAGAGTACTATGTAGAGAGACAACAGTAGAGAGTAGTATGTAGAGAGACAACAGTAGAGAGTACTATGTAGAGAGACAACAGTAGAGAGTAGTATGTAGAGAGACAACAGTAGAGAGTACTATGTAGAGAGACAACAGTAGAGAGTACTATGTAGAGAGACAACAGTAGAGAGTACTATGAAGAGAGACAACAGTAGAGAGTACTATGTAGAGAGACAACAGTAGAGAGTAGTATGTAGAGAGACAACAGTAGAGAGTACTATGTAGAGAGACAACAGTAGAGAGTACTATGAAGAGAGACAACAGTAGAGAGTACTATGTAGAGAGACAACAGTAGAGAGAAGTATGAAGAGAGACAACAGTAGAGAGTACTATGTAGAGAGACAACAGTAGAGAGTACTATGAAGAGAGACAACAGTAGAGAGTAGTATGTAGAGAGACAACAGTAGAGAGTAGTATGTAGAGAGACAACAGTAGAGAGTAGTATGAAGAGAGACAACAGTAGAGAGTACTATGAAGAGTGATAAAAGTAGAGAGTAGTATGTAGAGAGACAACAGTAGAGAGTACTATGTAGAGAGACAACAGTAGAGAGTAGTATGTAGAGAGACAACAGTAGAGAGTACTATGTAGAGAGACAACAGTAGAGAGTACTATGTAGAGAGACAACAGTAGAGAGTACTATGTAGAGAGACAACAGTAGAGAGTAGTATGTAGAGAGACAACAGTAGAGAGTACTATGAAGAGAGACAACAGTAGAGAGTAGTATGTAGAGAGACAACAGTAGAGAGTAGTATGTAGAGAGACAACAGTAGAGAGTAGTATGTAGAGAGACAACAGTAGAGAGTACTATGTAGAGAGACAACAGTAGAGAGTAGTATGTAGAGAGACAACAGTAGAGAGTAGTATGTAGAGAGACAACAGTAGAGAGTACTATGAAGACTGACAACAGTAGAGAGTAGTATGTAGAGAGACAACAGTAGAGAGTACTATGTAGAGTGATAAAAGTAGAGAGTAGTATGTAGAGAGACAACAGTAGAGAGTACTATGTAGAGAGACAACAGTAGAGAGTAGTATGTAGAGAGACAACAGTAGAGAGTACTATGTAGAGAGACAACAGTAGAGAGTACTATGAAGAGAGACAACAGTAGAGAGTACTATGTAGAGAGACAACAGTAGAGAGTACTATGAAGAGAGACAACAGTAGAGAGTAGTATGTAGAGAGACAACAGTAGAGAGTAGTATGTAGAGAGACAACAGTAGAGAGTAGTATGTAGAGAGACAACAGTAGAGAGTACTATGAAGACTGACAACAGTAGAGAGTAGTATGTAGAGAGACAACAGTAGAGAGTACTATGTAGAGAGACAACAGTAGAGAGTAGTATGTAGAGAGACAACAGTAGAGAGTACTATGTAGAGAGACAACAGTAGAGAGTAGTATGTAGAGAGACAACAGTAGAGAGTACTATGAAGAGAGACAACAGTAGAGAGTAGTATGTAGAGAGACAACAGTAGAGAGTACTATGTAGAGTGACAACAGTAGAGAGTAGTATGTAGAGAGACAACAGTAGAGAGTACTATGTAGAGAGACAACAGTAGAGAGTACTATGTAGAGAGACAACAGTAGAGAGTACTATGAAGAGAGACAACAGTAGAGAGTAGTATGTAGAGAGACAACAGTAGAGAGTAGTATGTAGAGAGACAACAGTAGAGAGTACTATGAAGAGAGACAACAGTAGAGAGTAGTATGTAGAGAGACAACAGTAGAGAGTAGTATGTAGAGAGACAACAGTAGAGAGTACTATGTAGAGAGACAACAGTAGAGAGTAGTATGTAGAGAGACAACAGTAGAGAGTACTATGTAGAGAGACAACAGTAGAGAGTACTATGAAGAGAGACAACAGTAGAGAGTAGTATGTAGAGAGACAACAGTAGAGAGTACTATGTAGAGAGACAACAGTAGAGAGTAGTATGTAGAGAGACAACAGTAGAGAGTAGTATGTAGAGAGACAACAGTAGAGAGTACTATGTAGAGAGACAACAGTAGAGAGTAGTATGTAGAGAGACAACAGTAGAGAGTACTATGAAGAGAGACAACAGTAGAGAGTAGTATGTAGAGAGACAACAGTAGAGAGTACTATGTAGAGAGACAACAGTAGAGAGTACTATGTAGAGAGACAACAGTAGAGAGTACTATGTAGAGAGACAACAGTAGAGAGTAGTATGAAGAGAGACAACAGTAGAGAGTACTATGTAGAGAGACAACAGTAGAGAGTACTATGAAGAGAGACAACAGTAGAGAGTAGTATGTAGAGAGACAACAGTAGAGAGTAGTATGTAGAGAGACAACAGTAGAGAGTACTATGAAGAGAGACAACAGTAGAGAGTACTATGTAGAGAGACAACAGTAGAGAGTAGTATGTAGAGAGACAACAGTAGAGAGTACTATGAAGAGAGACAACAGTAGAGAGTAGTATGTAGAGAGACAACAGTAGAGAGTACTATGTAGAGAGACAAAAGTAGAGAGTAGTATGTAGAGAGACAACAGTAGAGAGTACTATGTAGAGAGACAACAGTAGAGAGTAGTATGTAGAGAGACAACAGTAGAGAGTAGTATGTAGAGAGACAACAGTAGAGAGTACTATGAAGAGAGACAACAGTAGAGAGTAGTATGTAGAGAGACAACAGTAGAGAGTACTATGAAGAGAGACAACAGTAGAGAGTAGTATGTAGAGAGACAACAGTAGAGAGTAGTATGTAGAGAGACAACAGTAGAGAGTAGTATGTAGAGAGACAACAGTAGAGAGTACTATGTAGAGAGACAACAGTAGAGAGTACTATGTAGAGAGACAACAGTAGAGAGTAGTATGTAGAGAGACAACAGTAGAGAGTAGTATGAAGAGAGACAACAGTAGAGAGTAGTATGTAGAGAGACAACAGTAGAGAGTAGTATGTAGAGAGACAACAGTAGAGAGTAGTATGTAGAGAGACAACAGTAGAGAGTACTATGTAGAGAGACAACAGTAGAGAGTAGTATGTAGAGAGACAACAGTAGAGAGTACTATGTAGAGAGACAACAGTAGAGAGTAGTATGTAGAGAGACAACAGTAGAGAGTACTATGTAGAGAGACAACAGTAGAGAGTACTATGAAGAGAGACAACAGTAGAGAGTAGTATGTAGAGAGACAACAGTAGAGAGTAGTATGTAGAGAGACAACAGTAGAGAGTAGTATGTAGAGAGACAACAGTAGAGAGTACTATGTAGAGAGACAACAGTAGAGAGTAGTATGTAGAGAGACAACAGTAGAGAGTAGTATGTAGAGAGACAACAGTAGAGAGTACTATGTAGAGAGACAACAGTAGAGAGTACTATGTAGAGAGACAACAGTAGAGAGTAGTATGTAGAGAGACAACAGTAGAGAGTAGTATGTAGAGAGACAACAGTAGAGAGTACTATGTAGAGAGACAACAGTAGAGAGTACTATGAAGAGAGACAACAGTAGAGAGTAGTATGTAGAGAGACAACAGTAGAGAGTAGTATGTAGAGAGACAACAGTAGAGAGTAGTATGTAGAGAGACAACAGTAGAGAGTACTATGTAGAGAGACAACAGTAGAGAGTAGTATGTAGAGAGACAACAGTAGAGAGTACTATGTAGAGAGACAACAGTAGAGAGTAGTATGTAGAGAGACAACAGTAGAGAGTACTATGTAGAGAGACAACAGTAGAGAGTACTATGAAGAGAGACAACAGTAGAGAGTAGTATGTAGAGAGACAACAGTAGAGAGTACTATGTAGAGAGACAACAGTAGAGAGTAGTATGTAGAGAGACAACAGTAGAGAGTAGTATGTAGAGAGACAACAGTAGAGAGTAGTATGTAGAGAGACAACAGTAGAGAGTAGTATGTAGAGAGACAACAGTAGAGAGTAGTATGTAGAGAGACAACAGTAGAGAGTAGTATGTAGAGAGACAACAGTAGAGAGTAGTATGTAGAGAGACAACAGTAGAGAGTAGTATGTAGAGAGACAACAGTAGAGAGTAGTATGTAGAGAGACAACAGTAGAGAGTACTATGTAGAGAGACAACAGTAGAGAGTAGTATGTAGAGAGACAACAGTAGAGAGTACTATGAAGAGAGACAACAGTAGAGAGTACTATGAAGAGAGACAACAGTAGAGAGTAGTATGAAAGCCCGAAATTCTGCGTAGGGAAAGTGGATGGGTCAAACAACACATGAGATCTGTGGTCATGTCTGTGTGTCATGTTTCCTAAACCCAACTGTCCCATTCTACTTTTCTTAAACCACACTGTCCCGTTCTTGTCCCACATGTCACGTCATTGTACCTTTTATTAGCCCACCCACCATGTTTTCCTAAAAATATCTGCGTCAAAAGTGACCCCAATAGTCCCGACCCAGCGTGTTTAGAAAAAGCGTGTTAAAATATGACACTAAAGGAGAATTTTAGCGTCAAGAACAACGCCAAAGGCACCTGACCAAGCGTCCATATTTTATGAGATGGGAGTGAGAATGTCTTGGTAATCCTACTGATTATTTGATTGGGCAGCAGTGATGTCCCTATGGAGGTCAATCCGAGCCGAGCCACAGACTGAAGCTGATCTACCGCTGAGGTTTCTGATGTGGGGACGGGGAATAAAAGATGGCGATATCAAAGGCAGCTGCAGGCCTGTTTTCACTCAGCAACATTTAGGATTTGATGCACGTTTGCTTGAACTTGACCTTCGCTATCACAGGGAATCCTATTTAAACATTGAAAGCTTTTCATTTCCAGCCTTTTTTATCATTATCTGAATTTAAATGCAGACGGTTGAAGGGAAAGGATATCATCTATAGATTAAGATTCTGTCGTTGCTTTTTTAAGATCAAATAAAAACGTGGATGTGTCCTGCATGAATAGATTTGAATCCTTACGCTACGTTGATTTGAATGAAAAAGGCCTTTCTACCCATTTTATTTTGTATGGTTTTGACCCTTTTTCACATACTTTATCTATCTTTCTCCTTTCTGTCCCTTCTTTTTCATTTAGATTTTCCAGAGACCTTTCCACGGTCTGTGTCTGGCTTTTATATTTCCACCCTCTCCTCTTCTTGACCTGTCCGTGATCCTTTGCTTCCCAAACAGAGAAGTGCGCCTCGCAGACGTCCCATGTCACCCGTGAGTCTCATGAATTTGGATTGATGTTGCCCGCAGTTTGTCCCCGACCTTAGGGCGCCGAAGTTCCCCGGCGATCTGTTCAACCAGCCGGGCTTTTGATCCAAATGGTAAATGGCAGCCGGCGTTCAGACAGATGGGGTGTCAGGGATCACAGTGTGTCCAGGATGTCATAACGTCTATGGTCAAGTGCATATTTCACAGCTGCAGCTGCTGTTTGTTGGGCATTTTGATCAAAGTATGTCCAAGGCCACCGCACCCCACAGCACTTATGTTTATATTACTTTTTTTGTCGCTTTTGTAGCCATTTTTTTTGTCATTTTTTTCAATGTTTTTGTCACTTTTTTTTTTTTTTAAGTATGATGTAATTGATGTATTCAATTAGAGAATTTGGTGTAAGTGTGATAGTTTTATCCATGATTCAGCCTGTCACAAAGCCATCTCTTTTCTTTCTGGCTTTCTGGCAACATATAAGTCGCGTTGTCATTCATTTCTTTATTTGTGCCAATACATCAGATTCACCTAACTATCTCTCTACATCTGTCCAAGAAAACCTTAAGTGGCTTTGATTTGAATTTCTGAGTCTCAAAGTGGACAAATCTGCCAAATTCTGAGTGTGATTACAGTTTGAAAACAGTTTCCTGTCTTTTTTGTTTGCCGCACAACTAGGCCAGCCAAAATGTGTTGTGAACCTAATTTGATATGTGGGCCAGATCAAAATGTTGATTTGTATGTTTTCTCAATTTCCCATAAAAAATGAATGAATATATGTCTGTAAAACGTATTAGACCTTGGACCAAAGAACAAAAGGCTTTAGATTTAGTTTGGTAATCTATTTCTGCATTTCCACCCAAAATATGTTATTTTAGTCTTAACTATGACGCTCAGAGAGAGGCCAGATCCTCTGGGTAGGTTCTCGGGGTCAGAAGCCAATTAAGTTATATGTAAGAGAGAGAAACGATGCGTCTGGGTGGATCTCCAGTTCAGTAACAGTTCAACCTTTATGGAGGTTTGCGCTCCGAGTGCCTTCTCATTAGCATGAGCGATGGAAACTCCTTCTGATTTTATACTTGGCCTTGAATTCATTTTCACCGCCTCGCCGTGCAAAACGCTGTTTTACGCCCCCGCAGAACCGTTTGGAGAGATTTCCACTTTTTAAAAAGCAGGAGGGGGGTCGGCCAGAGGAGGATGATGCTGAGTTTACAGCTCTGTGGAGCAATCACACACACACACACACACACACACACACGTTTGACTAACACACACTTACACACACATACGGAGAGTCTCCGTCTTTAAGGTAATGCTTCACCTTCCGGGTCTGGATTAAGGTCTGCAGAAATGCTTTTCCCTCTGCCGTGTGTTTTGTGACTCTTTCCAGTAATTCCGCTCAATAGTCCATGTTTTACATAAACATTTTGCTTCACTATGAAGTTAAAACTTGGAGGAGTTAAGAATAAAGGGAAGCACTGACCTCGTATATTGGTGAATATGAGGTAAAGACATTGTGGTGGTCCCTGATTGGCCGATCTAGTGTTCAGGATAATGAAATAATTGAATGGTTTGCGAGTTGATGCTGAAGTCCCCGGACGCTCTCTGAAAATAGTCTTCGACAGATAAATTAGCAGCAGATTGCTCCGTGCAAACACAAAGGAACAACAGTGGAAGTTTCAGGCCGGCTGTAATGTGCCTTCGTTTGTATGCATTAAAGCCTCGGAGCTGGTACTCTGCGCTGAATGTGCTCGGCATCACAAGGACGACCGCCTCTTGTTTCCACGGATACTGACACTTTTCTCAGTTCCCAAATTTGTACTCCTCGATCCTCCGGCTTGTGACCCGGAAATCATTCTCAGAGCGCCATGTTGAAGGACGTCCCAATTCTTAAAATGCACATTGAGGAGCAAGGATCGATGAGGCTCCGCCGAGGAGTTATAATCAAGGATACACCGATGTATCCTCTGCCAAAGTCTTTTTTACCCGTGGCATGTAAACAAAGAGGCGGGAACAGAGCGAAAGGAGGAAAGACAGAGAGAGAAAATGAGAGCGAAAGCGATAATATAGTTATATCCCCAGCCCCCATGGTTAATCTAAAGTTACAGATCATTATTAACGTTCTCTAAAATGTGAACATAGCAGGGCTGCTGTCGGACAGACAGCTTCATTTGTAAATGCGTCTGAGAGATGCTCCAAAAACAGCTGCTTAACTTCATTAGGAAATATTTCAGAATCTAAAGGTCTAATTCTGTTTCCGCTGTCCAGTTTATAACTGCTCTAATCTCCTAAAGTAAATCATTATAGAAAACACTCATACATATAGACAATACATCATTTAAAAAGCAACGGAGCCTGCAGGGACTGTAGAGGTGCAGTGAAGAGTCAAGGCGGGTCTCTAAATCGGAGAACATTTTTCATTCAGGTGGGTGCAGGGTGGATTATTTTAAGCCTACACACAGATTTGGATGAAGACCCGATTCCACGCATTAACAATAGATAGAGTGCAAATGCAAACATTTGTCATGTTTTACACTAAAATAACCTATAGGGCTATATATTTTCCGTGTTGCCTATGTATATTATAATTCAATTACATTTTTCAATTTCATGATCATTCACACAATGTGCAGGCACACATGCAACGAAACAGTAGGTCAGTGGCTTCCAACAAGCAGTACGGGTCACATACACAGTAGATAAAAAATACACAATACTATTAACATTATCAACATTAGTATTATCTACAGACTCAGGAAACAGGACAGCAGATGAGACTATAAACATGTACAATATATAAATATGTGTGTGTCTGTTAAATACAACCAATATAAATGTGCGACATCCATACATTCTACAAAAAGTGTCTAAAGCTTTAAAAAACGTCCAAAGAGCGGAGATATTTGCTGTACATGACCCGTCCATCACTGTTTTCCCAGAGTCATAGAGTACAGTGTGTCAGAGTATATCAAAGGAAGGGAGCGGGCATTGGGGGAAGGGTTTAATCAGCCACAGTCAGCGTGACTCAGGCCAGACCATCAGTGGCACTCAGCTGCCCTGCACATCCCGTGTGAGTGGCATGCAGCAGCCCTGGCCCACTTCATCCCCACTGAGAGACCATTTATGGGCCTCGCAACGGGGAGAGCACATGCATTAAACAAGGCTGCGCCCCTGGGGTTAGTGTGTGGACGGGAAAGCATGGGTGAAGAAAATTCACTGACACAGAAAGCCTCTTATGAAACTAGAGAGGGCAAACAGAGAGGCGAGGCACTGCTGGACACATGGAGAGGATGATGGATTACACCAGCGGTTCTCAACGTGGGGTCCAGGGACATGTAGCGGATTCTCAGCAAAATAACTAATATATTTTTGTACTTTAATTCAATTTAAGAGAATATCCTAACATCTAAAATCTTAAAAACATCTAGAAAAATCACACTCATCACTGTGAGCCTCTGCATCCCCACATATAAACTACAGGCACTCCTGGTTCCCAACATGTTTGGTCTGAAATATCGCCACAGCTTTTAGCTGACTATTTCAACTGTTTAGTCAGTACTTTTAGCTAACCATTTTAGCCACTTATGCACTACCTAAGTTAACTATTTCAACTGTTATCTATTACTTTCAGCTATTTATTTCTACCACTTTTACATAATTGCACATGTAGTGTTCAGGTGTTACAGCTCATGTTCTTTTGATGAAATCTTAATTTCAATTCATTCAAATTAGTTGAGCTGCTCCACAGTCTTCCCAAGTACCTCCTGGGATACAAGTACCACTGGTTGGGAATCACTGCTGTAACGAACTGCAACATCGAGGGAAATCTAAATCTTTACAAACTTTAAATCGACTCAGGGGTCCACAGGCGCTAACATATCTCCATTTGATCAATTGTAGTTGTAATTTATACACACCAAAACACTACTTAAATAAATAACATATACTTGTGCACATTTTTTCAGTGAACTCAAGTGCCGTAATGCAAAATGAACCAGATCAATCCTAACTTATCACATTGATGCAATTGGCTTTCCTACTTGAAATCCAGGCACTCACCCAGGGCTGGGGATCATAATTTAGGCCAGGAATCTAAGCCAATATCCAGTCGCCAGGAACTTCAATCTGCTGGCCTGGTCATTGGTTCTCCTGTATGTCAGCCTCTGACTCCAGTGTTCAGTCCAGCTGCAGGCCTGTTTTCACTCAGCAACATTGTGGATTTGATGCACGTTGACTTGACTCGACCTTCGCTATCACAGGGAATCCTATTGAAACATTAAAAGCTTTTAATTTCCAGCCTCTTTTATCATTATCTGAATTTAAATTCAGACGGTTGAAGGGTAAGAATATCATCTGTAGATTATGATTCTGTCATTGCTTTCTTGAGATCAAATAAAACGTGTATGTGAGTTGAATAAATAGATTTGCATCTATGCTAAGAAAAGTCATTAAAGGGGTTTGCAACGATGGAGAAAATGATGAATGTCCAAGTGCACTGGACACATCTCACAAATACTCTATTCAGACCAAACAGTGACACGTCAGCAGTCCATCTGAATTTGTCAGTTTACCCTCCATCACAACCCTCGAGCAGGGATGGCTGGCTTTACAACAATTGTCAGATGCAGACTCCCCAGTTAAGACATTGAACGTATAATGTTCACAATGTCTAATTCAGCATGTTAACTTTAGCATTTTTCTAATTAGCGAATAAGAACATGTATGAATTCATTTTTGATCTGACTTGTGACAGTGTGTGGCAGTGACTCACAGTCTGAATCTTAGGACATAAACACACAGGACCTATTCCAATACTCAAGTGATAGAACTCCAGCACTTCAAACCCCCTGTTTCCTTAAAAGCATTGGACAAATATTTCCCCAACTGTGAGATTGCTTGCAGAATACTTCTGACAACCTTGCTCACTATGGCATCTGGAGAGTGCAGCTTTTGAAAGTCAAAACAAATCAAGAACTATTTGCATACATCAGTGTCTCAGGACAGACTGTGTGGGCTTGCTATTCATTGAAAATTCATATTCATTCAAAAGGATGTTGCATGTTAGATGAAATACACATCTTACGGCTAAGTTTGCTGCCAAGAAAGTAAGCAAAGTGAATTTCATGTGATTAAACATAGCCCACGGTGGGTCCATCTCATTTATTTACACATTAAACGTGACAGGATTTCTAGTGATGACCAAATGAAACCTGATGAAGCTTTGTGAACTACTGTTTATCTTCTGAGCCCACTAGATGATGGCGCGCTAGGTTTAAACCGAAAGGATAGAGGAATGGCAATTCAGTGTGCTTTCAACTCTTTGTTGAACAGAGAGCGCCATCTATTAGCCTCAGAAAATGCTTCATTAAAAGTGCTCTAAGCCAGTGGTTCCCAACCTGGGGTCCGGGGACCCCTAAGGGGGGCGGCAAAGATCACAGGGGGGGGCGCAAGTCTTTATCTGGTTTGAGGTTGAGGTAAAAAAAAAAAAATATTTGCACATGTTAAAGAAATTATGATAATACACTAGAATATATAATGTATACAAAAGTCTGTATAAAAACTATATATTTTTGTTCTCGCTTAAACTTGTAGGCAGGCTACTTAGTAGGCCAAACCTCCGGGACCTCTTAACCTGGGACCCTGCTGTCATCAGGTCAGCTGCTAGCTGCTATCATCCCGCCACGGCATCACTATTTTATGAACGAAACATGGCGGAGAAACATAAAAGTGCTGATAACTCCTCTGTATCAAAAAAGAAAGTAAGGGAAAGTTACCTCAACTTCGGTTTCGGAGGGGGGGCTCAGCTTTTCTTAGACGTAGGGGGGGCACCAAGGAAAAAAGGTTGGGAACCACTGCTCTAAGCGATGTCACACGTTTTTTAGGCTACAACATTTTTTGTCACATACAGCAAACATCTCCTCACTATCTGTCCCCTGAACACACTGTAAAAAACATCTCCTCCCTATCTGCTAGCTGCCTGTCCCCTGAACACACTGTAAAAAACATCTCCTCACTATCTGCTAGCTGCCTGTCCCCTGAACACACTGTAAAAAACATCTCCTCACTATCTGCTAGCTACCTGTCCCCTTAACACTGTAAAAAACATCTCTTCACTATCTGCTAGATGCCTGTCCCCTGAACACACTGTAAAAAACATCTCCTCACTATCTGCTAGCTACCTGTCCCCTTAACACTGTAAAAAACATCTCCTCACTATCTGCTAGCTGTCTGTCCCCTTAACACTGTAAAAAACATCTCTTCACTATCTGCTAGATGCCTGTCCCCTGAACACACTGTAAAAAAACATCTCCTCACTATCTGCTAGCTGCCTGTCCCCTGAACACACTGTAAAAAAACATTTCCTCACTATCTGCTAGTTGTCTGTCCCCTTAACACTGTAAAAAACATCTCTTCACTATCTGCTAGCTGCCTGTCCCCTGAACACACTGTAAAAAAAACATTTCCTCACTATCTGCTAGCTGCCTGTCCCCTGAACACACTGTAAAAAAACATCTCTTCACTATCTGCTAGCTGCCTGTCCCCTGAACACACTGAAAAAAACATTTCCTCACTATCTGCTAGTTGTCTGTCCCCTCAACACTGTAAAAAACATCTCCTCACTATCTGCTAGCTGCCTGTCCCCTGAACACACTGTAAAAAACATTTCCTCACTATCCGCTAGCTGCCTGTCCCCTGAACACACTGTAAAAAACATCTCACTATCTGCTAGCTGCCTGTCCCCTTAACACTGTAAAAAAAAAAAAAAAAACGCGGCCTCTGTAGACAGCCCAGGCTCCACAAATGGAAACAAAAACTAACTGCGCCAACCTGCACCACCAAACATAACAAACAGTCTTCCAGCCAATAACTGACAAGAAGGAGTTGGTTGAGCCATCACCGCAGCAGCGTTGGCACTTAGGTTACTTCCACAATGCGCGTTCATGACGGTTTCAGGAAGCACGGCAGGGAGGGGGAGGGGACAGGATGAGGAGGAGGGAGGGGCGAGCTAACCTCCGTTTTGTTTGACAATACTTCGAACATCAACAAGAAGTAATGTCACCCAACATCACTTAGAGCACCTTTAAAGTGCTCATATTATGCTTTTTGGCTTTTTCCCTTTCTTTTATTGTGTTATATATCTTTTTTGTGCATGTTATAGATTTACAAAGAGAAAAAGCCCAAAGTCCACCCCAAAGGGACTTACCATCTCCAACAGAATGCAATGGATCTCCCAGCAGTGCCATGGCTCAGCAGGAACCTCCACTGTGGTAGGAATTAGATCACAGGCCACAATCACATTCCCTAAAACGAGTTAAGACGTGGCCAGAAGCACAACACATGAATGTTAGTGCCTTGCATACAGTATAGACCTGAGAGGATTTAGTTTGATTCAGTCCACGCTCTGTGGAAATCACTTTGTGCTGCATTTCTTTATGACGTTCTCTGCTCTTCAGTGGATTTCAACATGCCAATCAGGGTTAACGTTCTGCAGGTGTGTGCAGTTTTGCGGTGAAGTCAGCAGCTGAATAATTACACTACTCCCAACAAAGATGGAACAGAAGTGAGATGCCTCACTCTGTAGCTAAAACAGAGAGCTCAACACACAGGGTGAAA
Organism: Sander lucioperca; assembly: GCF_008315115.2. Lineage (NCBI taxonomy): Eukaryota > Metazoa > Chordata > Actinopteri > Perciformes > Percidae > Sander > Sander lucioperca. The sequence goes on along the minus strand of NC_050196.1, from coordinate 19,051,189 downwards.
AGAGGAGCTGCAGCAATGTGCAGTACAACAAAATATGGTGTTTTCTGAAAAATAAACCATGTAAACCTATTCTGGTACAACCTCTAAATACAATTATGAACCTGAAAATGAGCAGAATATGAGCACTTTAAGCTATATTTAGACATCACTAAGGAGTTCTTATAGTGCCAATGTGACTGTCAGGAACATTTCTAAGACTTGTGTCAAGATGTAACCTAAGATTTGCAAAACGTACCAGATGGTTGAGGTTAGGCATTGACTTTGAAGGGTAGTGATGATCAAATTAAGCTTCATGGAGTTTCGTTGACCATTGTCTTTATTTTCTGAGCCCACTAGATGGCGTTTTCTGTTCAACAAAGTGTGAGAAAACAGAGTTACACAGTAAATACGCAAAATATAAACATACAAAATACAGTAAAGAATATACAAAACTCCAGACCAAATAAAGAGTCGATATACAGTGCAAGGTGATGTCTAAGAGGTATGGCAGTAACACAACACAAATACAGTAGTCCAAGTAAAAATAGTGAATGTAGTACAGAGTATATTCTGTTAGATGTGCTTAACACTGTTCAGGGTGAGCATACTGCAGTTTTAGCTTGTAATGCTGTACAGTGCACAACTAATAAAAAAGCACACACATTTATACCTGATTTTTGTCATGTTTAATCACCATGTAAAGCACTTGTATGCAACACAAAGGAAATGCATTTTTATGAAATGGTCAGTGATAGCAAGTTCACACACGACATCTCCGGTTGTTCTGACTTTTACGGTTTCCCATAACAAGCATCTTCATCATACCGTCTCCCTGTTTCCAATCCTCCATTCTGCACACAGTATATTAAGGTTTTCCTTATCTACAGTCACGTTTGTTGGCAGCTTCCCTGACCTTCATCAGAGCCTCTGTAGGATCATGTAGCAGCCGCATGGACTACAGATGAACGGTATCAGTATCCTTGTGGTGACAAATGCCCCAACCTGCCTTGTGGTAACATGACATATAGCTGTAGATTTGTCATTAACCACCCAGGGAATCATGAGGACAGAGTGGACTGGCTGTCGGAGCCATTGGACGTTTTCTTGGATTGGCTTGATGAGTTTTGGGGTGCGATCAATACACCCAGTGCCTGCCATCCATCTGTAATGCCTCGCTCACTTTATCCCTCACGTCCAGAGGTCTACATGTTTCTCCCAACCAAGCCACATCTCCAGAAAAGAGCTCTCCATTTGTATTAGATTCAAACTTTCGCTGCAATAAGGCAGCAGAGGGGTTGAGGAGATATATGGAGGGAGCTTTCTTCATTAGGCAGCCGGGGATTCTTAATCAAAAAGCTATTTGCCCTGTGCGATTGATTTGTGTCTCGGCGCTCAGCTATTAGTGTGAAAATTCCATCTGAACTGGGTGTCCTCCTTTGCATTACAGGTGATGAGAGGAAATTGAGAGTCTAAATCCGTGAACAGAGAAATATCAAGTCTCTGAGAGAAGTTCCATCTCATATACAGTCTGTTATCTCACATCAGATTAACCTAAAAGCATCAACAAATTAAACATTGTTGTGTAATAAACCTCTTGATATTGGTTTCCTTGCTATCATACAATAACATAAATTTTAGGATATATAGTCAGATTTAATACATTTTCATATTCACTCTGCTTCAGTCCTGTTATTATGTTTTTTTTTATGTCAAGCCAGCATGTAGCATGTAAATGTCTGTTGGCGATTATTGTAAGAATATGGCAGGAGAAACTGTTTGTCGACAATGACTTACCTTGCATTTGGAAAAAATAATACAGCTAAAAATAAAAAGCTCAAGGGCATTGTCTGAGTTAGAAGATCAATGAGAACATCAACCCTTTGCTCCCCTTTTATTTCACTTAATAATGTGCATACAAATCAGCTTTGAGGCATGTTTGGCTTCACTGTTACAGTATGTTTCTGTTCCACCCCAATGGATCACCAAGTGTGCATAACATTTTAATAGGACCATGCCATATACAAGTGAAATGTGTGTTTCTTACCTTTCCAGAAATCCATTGGTTTCCTTTTGTTTTAGTAGGGCAGACAGATATACATGTGTTATTATTTCTCTAGAAAAACTAAATACTAATAGTAATACTAAAATAATCATCCATCCATCCATCCATCCATCTTCGTTCGCTTATCCGGTGTCGGGTCGCAGGGGGAGCTAAAATAATCATAAATAATTAAATCATTTAACCCCAGGCAACACTTGTATCCAGAACAAAATGCTGTCTTCAATAAAAAAAAATCACATAAGCCATATAGGTGAATTGTGCAAGCAGCTTATAAAGACTCATTTTTACATTTGTTGTTAGGCAGCGGTGTAAATTCCTCCACGCTTGCCTCAGTGCCCCTTCTGCTGTAGTTAATTTCAGAGTTTAGAGCACTTTATTGTCCTTCAAGGGGAAGAGGGATGGAGATGGACGCAGAGACGGTCTTGCTTGTCTACGTAGTTGGGATCATAGCCATAGGATGTAGCTGTTGTAGTTAACATTATGTAAGAAAGTAAAGAAATTCAACGCTGACTTTTGGTTTCACACAGAACACAAACACGGGTCTCCTGAGTGAAAGATGTGTGTTTGTTTGACCCATCTACCACCCCACCCTGCGTCCTTATGCGCCATCATCTAGTAGGCTCCGAAAATAAAGAAAAGAGTTCACAAAGCTTCATTTGGACCTCACTGATGATAACGCCTAATACCTGATACCTGATTCAAAGCGGTTTTTGTTTGACCCTTTCCATGCCAAAAAATCTAATTGTATTCAATGTTGCCCTAGACCAAAATTAAAACTATTACTACTACTATTAAAAACTATTTTTATCGATGGAAAATATCTGTTTGAGTATAGAGATGTTTCTGTGTAAAGCAGTGTGTATGTCCAGTGTGTCTGTTGCTCTTGAATTGTAACTCAAATCAATGACCATGTTTGATTGATTCATCATTCAAGACAGTAGAGAGGGAGGTTAAATTAAGTATTGAACCAGCCTCAGGCTAATATCATCCATCGTTTAACTGGGCTTTGACAAGCCAGACACGAGATGATATAAATGACTATATCATATCATATATGTCTGGAGCTGATCCCTCAACAGCAAAAGGCTGTTGATGTAGAGCTAAGCTGTATTACAGCCAAATGAGCTGGACTTTAATCTATAATCATTATAGGGTTATGGTATAAGATGACGTAAATGTAAAGTAAATGTAAGGCGGAATGAATGGAGCTAAACACTCACTGAGGTTAGTGGAAAAATGTAAGGCTTCATTTAGCTTTGCTGCAGATCCTTCAGCCGTGATTATTAAGATGTCTTGTTCATGTACCAGAATATCAGTCCAAAATCAATCTTTTTATAATACATAAGAGACATAAGTTGCTCATTGGATTTAACTACCCTCCAAAGAAACTCTTAGTATGCTGTTGACTACAGACACTTAGTTGGATCCATACTCGCGGTCTCTGTGATTATGGACGGCCTGTAGTGCTGAGTCGGAGCAGTAATCAGGTCAGAGACCAGCTGAGCCTTCCATGTGGGAAAGCACTTTTATTCACAGCTGCCAAATACAGAATCAATACACAACTCCATGATCAATGCGTGGTCATAAAACATTCCCATTAACAAAAAGCTGATATGAATTGTACACCGATGCTTTTCCAAAATGAGTGACTGCTGATACAAAATATAACCTGTAACACTGAGAACTGAGTGTGTCAATCTACACAGAACAGCTCATATTATTTGGTTTATATCAGTTATTTATAAGTTAAATGTAAGACTTTTACCAAGTTCATGAATTGAATAAAACATTTTATAATACTCATATAACATACATGCATTGTAAGGTGTGTGTGTGTACTCTCATAACAATAACACAATAGCATAAAATGAAAAAGATGTGCATTTCTCGCATTAAGAGGTCGTATTTAAAAAGTCATGACAAAGTCATAGTATAGTATGTCGAAAAAAAGTCAAAGGTTGCGTCCGCAGTTCCCCACTAACATGTTGTTTACTAGTTACAACAGTATGTGAGATGTTTTAATATGTCCAAAATCTTAGTATGAAACCAATGGTACGCAAATTGCTTACTAATTTACACTTCTATCTATTACCTATTTAAACGACTGTTGGTCTAGTTAATTACCTCCTTCAGTAATTGAAGCATTATCTGGCAAGGCCGCTAGAGCCGAGGTTGGCAGGGGTTACCATGGTTATGCGTCTTCAACTGCAAAAAGGATCTCAGGAAGTGACGTTGAAAATGACAGCTTAGTGCTTCCGAGAAGATCAACACTAATGTTTATTTACACAAAAGTACGTTGAATGATAGTATAAATGTAGATGGCGCTCTCTGTCCAACAAAGGGTTGAAAGCACTCAGAGTTGCCATTCTTTGAGCCTTTTTCTTTAAATGAAGAGCGCCATCTAGTGGGCAGCCACTTTAAAAAATGAAGAAAATGGTTCATGAAGCTTCACGACACGTCATTCGGACATCACAAATATGAAGCAACTGCTACTTTTTTTTGGTGCTTTTGTCGTTTTTGTCTGGGTTGTTTAATGATTTTTCCAATGTTTTAATGCGCTTCTTTTCAATGCTTTTTTCGTCATTTTTGTAGATTGTTTTTTTAAGACATTTCCATCTTGTTTTGTATCTTACTGTTCTTCAACTGTCTTCTTCATTCTAAGATCAGAACACATCAAATGTTGAGGACGATTCCCCTCCTGCCCCCTACAGCGAGGCAGAAACAGTCTGATGTTTCTATTTTTAAGACCCATAACATACTGTAGGTATATATTATTTTATACACTATATATATATATATATATATATATATATATATATATATATATTCAGGCCTATGGAGAAAACATTCGGGACTGGAGCCCCAGAAGATATCCCCCTGCTCCGTCCCTGTTCACTTCTTTAAATGCTGTCATGGTGTGTTTTCATGTGAATCACTTATCCATTAGAACTGCAAGTGTTTTTGTTGAAAGCCAATTTTATTGAGAAGATGAATGTTACCTGGAACTACTTGAATCTGCACGCCTCTTAGTGACAGCTCTCATTTCACTTATCTGGCGTGCGGCGTGCAGAGAGGCGAGGGGCCGGTGCACTTGTCAAGTAACTCTTAGCGGAGCACTAATCACGCCGCGACATGTCACGGCACATTTTGCAAATCTTCCTTTAGCTCGTGACTGTAATAAAAATGAATAAAGGCAAATGAGATGATGAGTCAAAACTATTCCAGGGGGCAAAGTGAAATCCAAATTAAGACAAACTTAGCTCTGAATTAAGCTTCTGCCTTTGAAAACATGCTGATAGACATGGCATGAATGTTTCCGTCTGCATTCTCAGTGCTAGAGGCATTAAAGGTTTCTATTACAAGGCTTGGTGGAAACTTGATTCTGATTGGTTAATCACGGCTTTCTACAGCCTGCTAGTTCTGCATAACAGAGCGTTGCCATGGATACAGTTCTGATCACTCTGGAGACCATCCATCACAAAGATGTAAAGTGAATTAACAGTGAACAAATATATACTAAATATAATAAAATACTGCCGCTTCCCGACAGTGTGGGAGCCTGAAACAGAAAAGATGTAACATATAACCCTACATAACCGATAAGACTGACTGACGTGCATCATTTCAAAGGTCTCCGTTTGCGCCATTGAGACTGCAACACAACCCTGCAGATTCCAAACCAAAACGGGTCAAAAGTGTTTGCAAATGTCTCCGGTTTAGGGGCTCCAGAGCAGGGGGAATGAGAGGGGGAAATGCCAGAGCAGGGGGAATGAGAGGGGGAAACACCAGAGCAGGGGGAATGAGAGGGGGGAACACCAGAGCAGGGGGAATGAGAGGGGGAAACGCCAGAGCAGGGGGAATGAGAGGGGGAAATGACAGAGCAAGGGGAATGAGAGGGGGAAACGCCAGAGCAGGGGGAATGAGAAGAGGAAATGCCAGAGCCGGGGGAATGAGAGGGGGAAACGCCAGAGCAGGGGGAATGAGAGGGGGGAAAGATATTCCTTTTTAAAGGTCACATATTATGCTTTTCCGTGTTTTCTGCCATATCTACAATGTCATACTGTTGGATTTTCATGTTAAACGTGGCCAAATAATGAGGTAAATGTATTTTAGAGAAATCCCCGTGAGCTAGAACGTTCACATTTCCAACTATTCTGAAAGCTCCGTTTTCAACAGTTTTTTCTACCCTCTGCTAAGTCTTACAGAACTCTAAGCCGACCTTCTCTGATTGGTCATCTGCTCCAAGTAGGCAGGACTGGAGTGTTGTTGTTTTTTAAGCCACTGTGGTGTTAACATTGTCCCATGTAGCTACATGCTAACTGCAGTAAACAATGTCTCCTTGGCTGCCAGTGTTAAATTCTCCCCAATTCTGGGACACATTACTGCTAAAACATGTCCGATTGGGTAGTGTTTGGTTCAGAAGCCTTTATCTAAGATTTTTGACGGTAGAAAGTGCTGCTTCATTCCACTACACTCTAACGTTAGCATACTGCTAACTATTAAGTAACTACATGCTAACGCAACATAGCTGTAATCTCGGCCAACGCTGGTCAATTCTCCCCAAATTCCGGGGTCACATTACCGCTGGAACATGTCCGGTTGTGTAGTATTTGGTTCAGAAGCCTTTATTTGGGATTTTACACAGTACAAAGTCTTGTTATATACTTCATTGTAGTAGCTCCAGCTTCCGCGGAGGCTCCGGAGTTTCCAGGAAGTGCACTGGCCAATCAGAGCAGACTGGGCTTTTTCAGGAGGAGGGATTAAAGGTCTGACTTACCCTTTTATGCAGGTTGGACTTTGTGTCAGTGCCCCAGCAGGGAGCCAATTACTTCCTTTGAAATGGAGAAAAGAATCTCAGAATATCACAGGTTGTGTTATATTTAATGATTATTGCAGAAAATTGCTCTGATTTCCTTGCTGATATAGCCCGTGGCTTCTTAGCCAGCACATGCATCTTTTATATTTTCTACTGTAATAACTTCATTAATGTGAACGTTTCGGTCCTCCAAATAACCTTCCTTCTTTAGGGTTTGGATTTCTAAGAGAGCCGAGGCCGAAGCAAAGAAGCCTTCATTTCTTTTTTTTTTGTTCCCTGAAGCGATCAGCGGCAGGTTTCTGAGCGAGTCTCAGAAAGCAAATGCTGAAACCATGTTGGGTTAATTGATGCAGTAAAAGCTTACGGCTCCTTAACATCGGGCGGAAAGAGCCTCCGTAAATAAGATATGAGAAATTCTCTTAGATTGGCATCACACAGGGATTTAAGACTTAATCAGAGCGATTAAAGGAACACACCTGAGAGAGAACAACTCGGATGGTTTCCTTTTTCTGTTTCTGTAGTGTTAGAGGACAGAGTGTGTTTTCCATATTTAGCTCACTCCGTAGCGCTTTTTTTAAGTCCTGCACGAGTTGTGAAATTGGTCTAGATGTTATTTTCATTTGCAGATGTTTCCTAACAAGAGTTGAAAAAGCGACAAAAATGATGGATGCATCTCTGCACTCAGCTCAAGTGAAATGAGCAATACATTTTCTGGGAACACAAAGATGACTCATCCATCTGATTCTTTACAAGCATCTTTCTTTGCCAACAAATTCTTCAGAGTTGTCCATTTCTCATTGTGTTTTTGAAGCAATGTTAATTTAAAGTAAATTGAACACAAATTAAGAGGAAATCACAGGGGAAAAAGAAGAAGCACAACAATCAAGCACTAAGCCCACGTCGGTATTCTGATTGGGCTTTTGTCAAATCTGAAAGGAGGTCAGCCAAAAAAACCACCCAATCACACAAACAACTGGTACCAAACAAAGCCCATGTGAAGCAGCAAAGTCAAAAAAATGTAGAAGGATTTGTACCAAACACAACGTTCTGGGGCTTTCCAAATAAACATGTCCAAAAAAGTGCAGAAAACATCGTATATATATTACCGGTGTCTTAACGGTGCCTGAACCAATACTTTTTAAGAAAGTTAAAAAAAAGAAGGGTACTAAACAGTTGGCAACATTAAAGAATGGCTTGTTTATTGCTAAGGCCATATCGTCAAAACTATAACTCACTATAACAATAACTTAATTCACTAGTAAATAGCTGTTGAATGACAAAAACAACCACCAGATGGGAAAAGGGCATTTAACAACAACTTCAAATGCACCACGACGCTGTAAATTACCAGTTTCATTGAACGCACCGTCTGTGTTTTTCCGACAACAGCAGCTGCAGATTGTTATATCCCGCTGTTGAATCCTCTACAGTAAAACACAGTCAAACTTTACACCGTTTAGAGTTAGCTGTCAGCATTTTAACCGTGTTTAATCCAGCTACTAGCTAGCGGTAGGCTAACGTTAGCTGCTGTCGAGTATAGTGTTAACTAGCTAGCGGTAGGCTAACGTTAGCTGCTGTCGAGTATAGTGTTAACTAGCTAGCGGTAGGCTAACGTTAGCTGCTGTCGAGTATAGTGTTAACTAGCTAGCGGTAGGCTAACGTTAGCTGCTGTCGAGTATAGTGTTAACTAGCTAGCGGTAGGCTAACGTTAGCTGCTGTCGAGTATAGTGTTAACTAGCTAGCGGTAGGCTAACGTTAGCTGCTGTCGAGTATAGTGTTAACTAGCTAGCGGTAGGCTAATGTTAGCTGCTGTCGAGTATAGTGTTAACTAGCTAGCGGTAGGCTAACGTTAGCTGCTGTCGAGTATAGTGTTAACTAGCTAGCGGTAGGCTAACGTTAGCTGCTGTCGAGTATAGTGTTAACTAGCTAGCAGTAGGCTAACGTTAGCTGCTGTATAGTATAGTGTTAACTAGCGTCACGTGCAGCAGTGTTTCTATTTCCTTTACCGTCTGTTTCAAAGCATCAGAGAGAAGAGCAGACATATCAGTGGCACCAGAATGAGGCACCGAAATCGGCGTTGCTATTCCTGCAGCAGCAGGATGTGTTACGAGGAAGTACGGCAAAATAGTAGCCTGTTAGCCTGTTAGGCACGACACAAAGCCGAGTGAAGTGAAAATAAATTAATAAATGGCGGCATGCGATTAATACGATTAAAAAAAATGAACGCATTATGCTCTGCCCTTAATCGCATTGCGATTAACGCGTTAATGCTGACAGCCCTAATATATATATGATGTCAAAAGTGTCTAAAAAGCATCAAAAGCCTCAAAAAGCATTGCAAGCTTCAAAAACGTTTAAAGAAATGTCGAAAGCGAAAAGCTTGAAAAAATACGCAAAAAAAAGTGTCTAACAAAACTATCAAAAAAGTGTAAAATATACTTCGAAAGTGTTCAAAAAAGTGCTGACATCTAAAAAAAAGGTTTGTCAGCAGCGTCAATAAAGCGTAAACAGCCTCAAAAAGCATCGAAAGCATCCCAAAAAGCCCATGTGAAGAGTCAAAGAAATGTAGAAGTTCAAAGATCAAATCTTAATCAAAGGAAAAATTATTTATTAGCCTATATTAGTTTGAGTTGGACAAATGTAAATCATTTCCAATTAGTTGATGATGTAGTTATTTCATTTCAGCTGTATTTGATCAAAATGAGTTGGGCTAACTCAGTTACATTATGTTGAGCATGTACTTAGTTTGAGTTGGCACTATATACATTTATTGGATTTATTGGATTTCCATCCAATAAATGTATATAGCAAATTTTGAGTGAGGTGCACCCGCTTCGAATGTTATCAGCTGATTAAATGGGTGTTATCAGTTGTTATCACTACCATAAATGGAATGTGATAGACCCCTACTTAGTCTGGAAACTATATTTTCAGAGAATTGCCTTCGGCTATTTTGGCGCCTTTTCTGACGTTTTTGCTGCTTTTTTGTCTCAATGTTTTGGTGTTTTTTTTTTTTTTTATCAATGGTGACGTTATTTGTTGCTTGCGTCGGCGTTTTTGTAGCTTTTTTCCGACATTTTTACTGCTTTTTTGACTTGTTTGGTGCGTAAAGAGTTGGTTTAAGGCAAATCTGAGCCAGCCCTAACTATAAGCGTTTTATATATATATATATATATATATATATATATATATATATATATATACACACATCATTAAACAGCACTGAGCCTCCATCCTGCTGCTCTTCTGTAGAAATGAATATCCCTTCTGTCTCTTTGTTCTTTGCTAATCCTTTAAGGCGACTGAAGAGAAAATCCGGACATGGATCCATTTACACCAGATGTAACAGTTCATAAAAAGGTTAAAGTTTCTCATGTTCGGGGCTCGTCCCGTTCATATGATCTGAATCTGGAACAGGAGGGCAAAGAACTAGAAGTTAGAAGGACATAGGAGAGGAGATAATGTGGCGGAAGATAAGAAACAAAAAGGAAGGGCAGAGAGGAGGGAGAGAGAGAAGCTTTTTTCAAGGTTTTGGTTTCTTCTGACGGGGCTTTTGTGGGTGTTTTCAATTTCTTTCGACCTTTTTGTTGTGTTTTTTTATGTCATTTTTGCCACGTTTTTTTAATGCTTTTTCGACGCTTCTGTCAACATCAATTTTTCACATTTTATTCAACATTTTTGGCGCTTCTGTCTTTTTTTCGAGGCTTTTTTCAAAGTTTTGGTCGAGAGGAGAAAGAGGGGAGGAGGGAGAGAGAGAAGCTTTTTTCAAGGTTTTTGGCTCTTTTGTTGGGGGGGTTTTAAAGTCATTTTTATCCATTTTTTTCTCGTTTTTCACGCTTCTGTAGTTTTTATCTACGCGTTTTCTGCTTTTTTTGTTGTGTAAAGCTTTTCCCTTTTCTTTCGCATTTTTGGAAATCTTTTTTACATCAACAACATCCGACAACCTCCATATATGAGAGGCTGAACGCTACTAGGCCTATTAAACCTGATTCCTTTTCTGGGGCCGACCCGTTTCTCTCATAGGTCAATAACGTCCGGAGGCTAGAGCACCCTGGAAGCAGCTCCTCTCTTCTCCGGCCAGCCCCCCCCCCGAGATGTTTCCCAGAAGGATCCCTTTGATCAGCACACTGATTCTGTCTCATTAATGAGGGAATATACAGGGAGTTTTACTAGCTCCAATTCTTCTGATGTCTCATTAAATTCCAGTCTGAAAGAGCCATGTCCTACTGTTACCTATCGGGGGTGGGGGCAGGGGGGCTGTGGTAGGCCGGTGGATCGCCTGCAGGAGACGCCAAAACAGCAACAAAAAAAGCAACAAAATATAAGCCTATATTATAAGACATATGCACAGTCATGGATCGAAGGATTCTTCTGATGTCTCATTCAAATCTGCAGGAACAAACAAACTTCAAAATTATCGGCGCTTTCGACATTTGTCGCTTTTTTCCACACTTTGCAAAGTTTTTGTACCTTTTTCTGAGTTTTTGTAGGCAATTTTATCGATGTTTTTGTTGGGGGTTGTTGGGTCATTTTTTGTCACTTCTCCAGATTTTTTCTTTTCTATGTTTTTTTTTTTGTTATTTTTTTTTAAACCCTCAAAGATTGAGGTTTGAGGAAACAACAACAACAAATAAAACTAGAAAATGCATTTCCTGCGGAAAATGCGTGGGAATGCTGAATAGCTGAATTGCTAAAGCTAAACTGGTTGAATAGCTTAAATCAATAAGAAGTTGAAGTAGTGAGGATAGTTGAAAAAGTGGAAATCGTTTTAATACGTATGAATTTCTTTAAAAAGTTTAAAGCTTATGCTAAACTGAACTGTTGGCTTCAAAAGTTGAATAATGACAAAAGACGTAGAACAATGTGAGGTCTGAGTATATTTTCTAACTGATAATCACTCAAAAAAAACAGGATCTCCCACAGCAAAGGCATGTGCCCTATCCACTACACTATCATCTGTATAGATCATGAATGGTCCTTTAGCACTTATAAAGCCTGTCTTTGATCATTAATCACCACACCTGCTAATGAGTGCGAGACAGTGTGAGAGAACCGTAGGTTCTTTATGTAGAAATGTAGGTGAAAGTATGGAGAGGCTGAAAATGTTGGGAGCTGAAGAAAATTTGAAGGATTTGAAGCATGATCTCATTGACTTCAATGTTAAAGGAAAGTGTTAAAAAGCTTAATATTTTAAAAAGTATAAATAGTAGAAAAAAAGTTGAAGAAGTTCCGTCATTAGCTGAAAGAGCTGAACATTTTAAAAGTTGAATGGTTTTAATAGCTCAACGTATGCAGAAGTTACAGAGAGCCAAAAAACGTACGGAAGAGGGAAGGAAAAACAAGAAACAAACAGACAGAGAGAGACAGACCGAGACAGAGAGAAACAAACAGAGAGACATGGACAGACAGAGACAGAGACAGGGAGAAACAGAAACAGACAGACAGACAGAGAGAAACAAACAGACAGACAGAGAGACAGAGAGAGACAGAGGCAGGGAGAAACAGAAACAGACAGACAGAGACAGGGCGAAACAGAGACAGAGACAGAGAGACATAGACAGACAGAGAGAGAGACAGAGAGAGACAGAGGCAGGGAGAAACAGAAACAGACAGACAGAGACAGGGTGAAACAGAGACAGAGACAGAGACAGAGAGACAGAGACAGACAGAGAGAGACAGAGACAGACAGAGAAAGACAGAGAGAGAGACAGACAGAGACAGACAGAGAGAGACAGAGAAAGACAGAGAGACAGAGACAGAGAGACAGAGACAGACAGAGACAGACAGAGAGACAGAGAGAAACAAACAGACAGACAGAGAGACAGAGACAGGGAGAAACAGCAACAGACAGACAGAGACAGGGAGAGACAGAGACAGAGAGAGAGACAGAGACAGACAGAGACAGAGACAGAGAGAGAGACATAGACAGACAGAGAGACAGAGACAGACAGAGACAGAGACAGATAGACAGACAGACAGAGACAGACAGAGAGAGACATAGACAGACAGAGAGACAGAGACAGACAGAGACAGACAGAGAGACAGAGACAAACAGAGACAGATAGACAGACAGACAGAGACAGACAGAGACAGACAGAGACAGAGAGACATAGACAGACAGAGAGACAGAGACAGACAGAGAGAGACAGACAGAGACAGACAGAGAGACAGAAACAGAGAGAGACAGAGAGAGAGACAGAGAGAGACAGACAGAGAGACTGAGAGAGACAGAGACAGACAGCAGACAGACAGACAGACAGAGAGACAGAGACAGACAGAGAAAGACAGAGAGAGAGAGACAGAGACAGACAGAGAGACAGAGAGACATAGACAGACAGAGAGAGCCAGAGACAGACAGAGAAAGACAGAGAGAGAGACAGAGACAGGCAGAGACAGACAGAGAGAGACAGAGACAGACAGAGAGACAGAGACAGAGACAGAGAGACATAGACAGACAGAGAGAGACAGATACAGACAGAGAGAAACAAACAGACAGACAACAGACAGAGAGAGACAGAGACAGGGAGAAACAGAAACAGACAGACAGAGACAGGGAGAAACAGAGACAGAGAGAGACAGAGACAGACAGAGAGACAGAGAGAGACAGAGACAGACAGACAGACAGACAGAGAGACAGAGACAGAGAGACATAGACAGACAGAGACAGACAGAGAGACAGACAGACAGACAGAGACAGACAGAGAGACAGAGACAGACAAAGAGAGACAGAGACAGTCAGACAGAAGTGGAACGCAAAAGATGTAGACTAATGTTCATATTACTGCCTGTAGTATTCAATTCAACTGTCTGTGAAAGGGTTGTCATGGTAACGTATGACCAGTGAAAACACCCTTTGAAGTCTGTGATGAGATCTCTTTGATCTTTAATCAGGTTAACGACCGTGTCACCTGCTGAAACTGTCAGCTGTGCCCCACTGGAGCTATTCAAAGACACAGAGCAAGCTCTCAAATAAAGCCTCAGACTGCTAAAACGATAAGGGCTATCGGTGAAATGATGTAATCGTGACCACCACAAGGCCTTTGTGAATGTATTCATGTAAAATTTATGTTGATAAACTTAAAAATGTGGGCATATCAGCGATTTAAAAAAGTGGTTCGCTCTGCGTTTCGCTGGGAAATGTGGAGGACATTTAACATGGCCGTGAATGGAGGGAGATGTGGAACTCTTGTCATTTGGAAGCTCATCGAGCCAAAAGTATAAGGCATATCGCAAAACTGAGCACATTGGCTGAAACTAGACAAAAATACCTACGTTTTGATGTATAAATTGTGTATGACAATTAGATATTGTGGGCGTGACAGCAATTTATAGAGAGGGGACAAAGATATTTTTCTTAAGGTGCTGCACTCTAGCGATGACATCATCCACTCTGGCAGATGCCACACACACTCATTAGAAACGCAGAAAAATCCTGAAATGATCACTAAACTTAAACAGCTTTTTCACAACAACTGTAAAAGATATCAAACTGAAAAGATAGAGCCTAATACCTGAAGTTTACCTTTAAAGTTTGTTTGGCGTCTGTAGGTGAAAGTATGGAGGGGCTGAAAATTTTGGGAGCATGCTCTCATTGACTTCAATGTTAAAAAAAAGTCATAAAAAGCTTAATATTTTAAAAAGTATAAATAGTAGAAAAAAAGTTGAAGAAGTCCCATCATTAGCTGAAAGAGCTGAACATTTTAAAAGTTGAATGGTTTTAATAGCTGAAGTATGCAGAAGTTACAGAGAGCCAAAAAACGTACGGAAGAGGGAATAAGAAGAAGTTTATAAAGAACAGGATAACAATAGTTGGAATGCTGCTGAACAGCATTCCAACTAATTAGGGGACCACTAAGGTCTATATAAAAGAGACTTCAGATACAGTATTAGGGACCACTAAGGTCTATATAAAAGAGACTTCAGATACAGTATTAGGGGACCACTAAGGTCTATATAAAAGAGACTTCAGATACAGTATTAGGGACCACTAAGGTCTATATAAAAGAGACTTCAGATACAGTATTAGGGGACCACTAAGGTCTATATAAAAGAGACTTCAGATACAGTATTAGGGACCACTAAGGTCTATATAAAAGAGACTTCAGATACAGTATTAGGGGACCACTAAGGTCTATATAAAACAGACTTCAGATACAGTATTAGGGGACCACTAAGGTCTATATAAAAGAGACTTCAGATACAGTATTAGGGACCACTAAGGTCTATATAAAAGAGACTTCAGATACAGTATTAGGGGACCACTAAGGTCTATATAAAAGAGACTTCAGATACAGTATTAAGGGACCACTAAGGCCTATATAAAGAGACTTCAGATACAGTATTAAGGGACCACTAAGGCCTATATAAAGAGACTTCAGAAACAGTATTAGGGCACCACTAAGGCCTATATAAAGAGACTTCAGATACAGTATTAGGGGACCACTAAGGTCTATATAAAAGAGACTTCAGATACAGTATTAGGGGACCACTAAGGCCTATATAAACGAGACTTCAGATACAGCATTAGGGACCACTAAGGTCTATATAAAAGAGACTTCAGATACAGTATTAAGGGACCACTAAGGCCTATATAAAGAAACTTCAGATACAGTATTAGGGGACCACTAAGGTCTATATAAAAGAGACTTCAGATACAGTATTAGGAGACCACTAAGGCCTATATAAAAGAGACTTCAGATACAATATTAGGGGACCCCTAAGGTCTATATAAAAGAGACTTCAGATACAGTATTAGGGGACCACTAAGGTCTATATAAAAGAGACTTCAGATACAGTATTAGGGACCACTAAGGTCTATATAAAAGAGACTTCAGATACAGTATTAGGGGACCACTAAGGTCTATATAAAACAGACTTCAGATACAGTATTAGGGGACCACTAAGGTCTATATAAAAGAGACTTCAGATACAGTATTAGGGACCACTAAGGTCTATATAAAAGAGACTTCAGATACAGTATTAGGGGACCACTAAGGTCTATATAAAAGAGACTTCAGATACAGTATTAAGGGACCACTAAGGCCTATATAAAGAGACTTCAGATACAGTATTAAGGGACCACTAAGGCCTATATAAAGAGACTTCAGAAACAGTATTAGGGCACCACTAAGGCCTATATAAAGAGACTTCAGATACAGTATTAGGGGACCACTAAGGTCTATATAAAAGAGACTTCAGATACAGTATTAGGGGACCACGTTTTAATACGTATGAATTTCATTAAAAAGTTAAAAGCTTATGCTAAACTGAACTGTTGGCTTCAAAGTTGAATAATGACAAAAGACGTAGAACATTGTGAGGTCTGAGTATATTTTCTAACTGATAATCACTCACAAATGCAGAAATTTGAAACAAATAGTACGAAAAATCTTAAACCTTAAATGCACTACACGCTAAAAAAATCAGGAAAATTGTTAGAGTTGGAAGCTAAACTGCATTACCCAAGTGAAGAGCTAAAATACATTGTTAGAAAAGCTTGAAGCTGAACTGTAATACTGTCAAAGATGAAAGTTGAAATGAATTACCTAAAACGGCTGAAAGAAGAAATACTTTGTATTATTATCAGACACTGCATAGAACTAAAAAGCATCAATCTAGCTGATATGAGATGTGAAATATATTAGGTAAAAAGAATGGGGCTGAACAAAAGGAAAGAGAGGACAGAGAGAAGGAGAGAAGAGAGGAGAGAAAGAGAGGAAAAAGAGAGAGCCAAAATAAAACATGAATAGCTGAATTGCTAAAGCTAAACTGTTTGAATAGCTTAAATCCGTAAGAATAAGTTGAAGTAGTGAGAATAATTGAAAAAAAGTGAAATAACATCTCAATCAGGGACATATTGACTGATGTATCACAGCTGGATTCAAACCTTGATCTCCCACACCAAAGACATACACAATATCCACTACACTATCATCTGCATAGTTGAAAATGTTCCTTTAGCACTTATAAAGCCTGTCTTTGATCATTGATCACCACACCAGCTAATGCTAATGAGTGAGAGACAGTGTGAGAGAACAGTAGGTTCTTTATTTAGAACTGTAGGTGAAAGTATGGAGGGGCTGAAAATGTTGGGAGCGGAAGAAAATTTGAAGGATTTGAAGCATGATCTCATTGATTCAATGTTTAAAAAAAGTGTTAAAAAGCTTAATATTTTAAAAAGTATAAATAATAGAAAAAAAGTTGAAGAAGTCCCGTCATTAGCTGAAAGAGCTGAACATTTTAAAAGTTGAATGGTTTTAATAGCTCAACGTGTGCAGAAGTTACAGAGAGCCAAAAAACGTACAGAAGAGGGAATAAAATTAAAAAAAAGAGAGACAGAGAGACAGAGACAGTCAGACAGAAGTGGAACGCACAAGATATAGACTAATGTTCATATTACTGCCTGTAGTATTCAAGTTGACTGTCTGTGAAAGGGTTGTCATGGCTACCAATGACCTGTGACCATGTTGATAAACCCCCTTTGAAGTCTGTGATGAGATCTCTTTGATCTTTAATCAGGTTAACGACCGTGTCACCTGCTGAAACTGTCAGCTGTGCCCCACTGGAGCTATTCAAAGACACAGAGCAAGCTCTCAAATAAAGCCTCAGACTGCTAAAATGATAAGGGCTATCGGTGAAATGATGTAATCGTGACCACCACAAGACCTTTGTGAACGTATTCATGTAAAATTTATGTTGATAAACTTAAAAATGTGGGCATATCAGCGATTTAAAAAAGTGGTTCGCTCTGCGTTTCGCTCAGAAATGTGAAGAATTTTAAACAGGGCAGTGGATGGACAGAGATGTGGAACTCTTGTCATTTGGAAGCTCAACGAGCCAAAAGTATAAGGCATATCGCAAAACTGAGCACATTGCCTGAAACTAGACAAAAATACTTACGTTTTGATGTATAAATTGTGTATGACAAGTAGATATTGTGGGCGTGAGAGCAATTTATAGAGAGGGGACAAAGATATTTTTTTGAACGTTCTGTGCTCTGGCGATGACATCATCCACTCTAGGAGACGCAATACACACTCACTAGAAACGCAGAAAAATCCTGAAATGATCACTAAACTTAAACAACTTTTTCACAAAAACTGTAAAACATATCAAACTGAAAAGATAGAGCCGGATAACTGAATATTTTGTGAACATTTTAAAGTTTGTTTGGCGTCTGTAGGTGAAAGTATGAAGGAGCTGAAAATTTTGGGAGCGGAAGAAGATTTTAAGGATTTGAAGCATGCTCTCATTGACTTCAATGTTAAAAAAAAGTCATAAAAAGCTGAATATTTTAAAAAGTATAAATAGTAGAAAAAAAGTTGAAGAAGTCCCATCATTAGCTGAAAGAGCTGAACATTTTAAAAGTTGAATGGTTTTAATAGCTGAACGTATGCAGAAGTTACAGAGAGCCAAAAAACGTACGGAAGAGGGAATAATAAGAAGAAGAACTAGAAAATGCATTTCCTGCGGAAAATGCGTGGGAATGCTGAATAGCTAAAGCTAAACTGGATGAATAGCTTAAATCTATAAGAAGAAGTTGAAGAACTGAGAATAGTTGAAAAAGTGGAAATCGGTTTAATAAGTATGAATTTCATTAAAAAGTTAAAAGCTTATGCAAAACTGAACTGTTGGCTTTAAAAGTTGAATAATGACAAAAGATGTAGAACATTGTGAGGTTTGAGTAGATTTTCTAACTGATAATGACTTACAAATGCAGAAATATGAAACAAATAGTATGACAACTGTTAAAGCTCAAATGCATTGCACTGCACTGCTGAAAAATCTGGAAAATTGTCAAGTGAAGAGCTAAAATACACTGTTAGAAAAGCTGGAAGCTGAACTGTAATACTGTCAAAGATGAAAGTTGAAATGAATTTCCTGAAAAGGCTGAAAGAAGAAATACTTTGTATTATTATCAGACATATACACTGCATAGAACGAAAAAACATCAATCTAGCTGAGATGAGATGTGAAATATATTGCCTGAAAAGAAAGGGGGCTGAACAACTTTGCTTCGTAAACGAAAAATGAAATACATTAATGACAAGCATGTTCAAAACACATAGTATACGATGATATTAAGGCATCAAAATTGCCTAAATATGGATTGTTAGTTTATATGTGATCTGAAGTTTACTGAAACAATGTTAGTCTGAGGTGTTTATAGTAATTTTATATTGAGTAATAATGTTGGAGTTTGGCCATCAAACACTATGTTCTGCTTTACAATTAACAACAGTCCTGACATATACATGAAAACATTGGCATGATCTGGAAAATGGTAAGGTAATGAAATGGTGTGTGGATCTTTGTAAGATATCGTGAAACAGATCATTGGTCTCACTGTTTGAACAAGTAAGGTGCAGATAGGTGACCTGGTTACAAATATATTTTAATTTTATTCAATTATATTACTGCTTTGAGTAAAAAATGTTGTAGTAATTAACAACATAAGTATCATCAACATTAGTATCATCAACATTAGTATCTTCCAAAATCAACAGTACAAATAAAAACAAGCGTGATGCGATGTTCATACAGAAATATTAATCACCAAAAAGAAAATAGTTGGGTAAGCAGCATTACAGCAAAACATATATGATTGTTAAAATACATATTGTAAATACATATCAATACATACAAAATAAGAATATAGAGTTCTTAATATTCTCAGTATGCACATGTATACAGTAGCATGGTAGGACCGTCATACCGGCAATGTCAAAAATGTGTCTATGCATGTTTAAGTGTGTAGGGATGACTATTGAATTGAATTTAGAATGACCTAAGTTATATTTTAATTAAATGAACATCATTGAAATGAGCTAAAATTAATTTAAAAGAAAATTAGAAATGTAAAAAAGATCCAACACGATGGGGACACATTGGCCAACCAGAAAGAAACTTACTGTTTCCAAAAACAAAGTACCAAAGAAAAAAACTTGAAAATTCCCTTTAACAGTCTGTAATTTATTTATTTATTTTTCCGGGACAGTGCACAATCTAACATTTCTGTACAGACTGTAAATGAGCCAGGTTATAGCATAAATGCTAATTTTCACCTGTAGTCCCGAGTCAGGAAAACATGGTAAAGATGGTAGCTGAGAAAAAACACTGTGAAATATGTATTAATAACAAATTGGTTACTTGCAACACCAAAATCCATATCCCTAAACAGTAATTGTTTTCTACTACTTCTACATCTGTCATGTATCTGTTAGAAAACAGATCATGAGGGAAAGGAAAGTTTGATATGAAAATAAATAAACAATATTAATTGTGATTAAAAAAAACTGAGGCATGAAAATAAATAAATAGAATAATAGAATATAGTTTTTTTGTTTTTTAAATAAATAAAAATAACATAGAAAAATACAATATAGCAATTCTTGCAAAACCAAAATCCATAGTGCCTAAACCGTAATTGTTTTTCTACTAGTTCTTTAAGGCAGGTCCCAAGGATGCCCCCTTCCTGATTTCGTATTTTTTTGCATGTTTGTCACACTTAAATGTTTCAGATCATCAAACAAATTTAAATATTAGTCAAAGTTATCACAAGTAAACACAAAATGCAGTTTTTAAATGAAGGTTCTTATTATTAAGGGAAAACAAAATCCAAACCTACATGGCCCTGTGTGAAAAAGTTATTGCGCCCTAAGTCTAATAACTGTTTGGGCCACCCTTAGCAGCAACAACTGCAATCAGGCGTTTGCAATACCTTGCATTGAGTCTTTTACAATGCTGTGGAGGAATTTTGGCCCACTCATTTTTGCAGAATTGTTGTCATTCAGCCACATTGGAGGGTTTTCGAGCATGAACTGCCTTTTAAGGTCATGCCACAGCATCACAATATGATTCAGGTCAGGACTTTGACTAGGCCACTCCAAAGTCTATGTTTTGTTTTTCTTCAGCTATTCAGAGGTGGACTTGTTGATGTGCGTTGGATCATTGTCCTGCTGCAGAACCCAAGTTCGCTTCAGTTTGAGGTCAAGAACATATTGCCGGACATTGTCCTTCAGGATTATTTGGTAGACAGCAGAATTCATGGTTCCATTTATCACAGCAAGTCTTCCAGGTCCTGAAGCAGCAAAACAGGCCCAGACCATCACATTACTGTTGTTATTATGTTCTCTTTCTGAAATGTGGTTGTCTCGTCAGTCCACAGAGTATTTTCCCAAAAGTCTTGGGGATGATCAAGATGTTTTCTGGCAAAAATGAGACGAGCCTTAATGTTCTTTTTGCTCAGCAGTGGTTTTCGTCCCTGAACTCTCACATGCATGCAGGTCTCTTTGTTATGGTGGAGTCAGGAACACTGACCTTAACTGAGGCAAGTGAGGCCTGCAGTTTGGATGTTGTTGTGAGGTCTTTTGTGACCTCTTGGATGAGTAGTCACTGCACTTTTGGTGTAAATTTGGTCGGCCGGCCACTCCTGGGAAGTTATGTTTTAACAGCGCGGGGGGGCAAACACTTTTTCACACAGGGCCATGTAGGTTTGGATTTTTTCCTTAATAATAAAAACCTTTAATAACTGTATTTTGTGTTTACTTGTGTTATCTTTGTATTATAAACAAATTTGTTTGACGATCTGAAACATTTAGGTGTAACAAACATGCAAAAAAATAACAAATCAGGAAGGGGGGAAACACTTTTTCACACCACTGTATATTGTCCCCATCAGTAGGCCTATGTCCTATCAACTAAACTAACTGAAAATGAAATATATCAATTGTGATAACATCTAATGGGTCCATAATGTATGTTTCATTGGTTTACAATATTGTTAGGCCGGCTACACACTGGCTGCGTGGCGTGAGCGTGCCGCTTCTGTTGCGTGGCGGCTGTGTGGCGTTTTCTATGTCTTTACACATCAGAAACGTGTCTGACGTGGCGCTGCAGCTGCTAGCCTTGTCTGTACACATGTATGTTTCCCATTGATTTACTGCACTCAAGCAGTAGTATATTTCATGACAAACATAAATATATACCGACCTGATTACAGCAAAGACAACATCGGCAGTATTGATGGCGAAATAGGCTACAGAATATTTCGCTCTGTATTGTGTGACAGGTACAATATTTGAAAATCGATAATTATTTATTATTTCTTTAAATTACATTTATATCTGCATTCATGTCAAAACATAGAGACTTTCAAACATCAAAATGTAATTTATTAAATGTATTTGTGTCAAAATGACATATAAACATCTTTTCGTATTCTATTTTACACTTTCTGTTTCTAGCATGCACGCGTTTTCGGCGCGCCTAAGTCGTGCATGTCACACAGACAGTGTGAAAGCTCTAATCTGTTAACAAGGGAGCCAAAATAGAAACGGACACGCCACGCAGCCAGTGTACAGCCGGCCGAAGCCCTACCATTAAAGGCTTTTTACATGGTGGTTAGACTGAGGCTAATATCCCATTTTTGGTTCAAGCTGCATTCACCCTGTACTGACAATCGCTGTCATTTTAAACGTTATCACAACATTTAGCTCAGTTTACTGAAATCCCAAAAGAGGAGGGACAAAAGAGGGAAAACAGAAAGGTGACTTGAAAAATAAATGAAAATAAAAGATATGAATTGTACTGAAACAGAAAAATAAGGATACAATGTATAAATCATATAAGGTGGAGATAAATAATAAAAATAACTTAAATACTGTTGGTGTCGTACTGTTTGGGCAGCCAGATGGGTCAGTACAGTATGTTTCAATGGTTTACATTGTTGTTCAACCCTACAAATAAAGGCTTTTTACATGGTTGTTAGACTGAAGGCTAAAAAACCCAAATAATGTCTCAAGCTGCAGTATCTGTACTGAAAATCATACCAACACACTCATTTTAAATGTGTTATCCAGACATTTAGCTCAGTGTACTGAACCTTTAAAATAATTCAGGGTTAATCTTGACTTTGAAGGAACATAGGGTTAGAGTCACTTGATTGTCTTCTGGTTAGGAGACAATCATAGGAACAGTAGTTCTTGAATTGTTCTTTTGACAAGGCTTATTTAACCAAGTCATGTTATTTTGGGCAATCTGAAGACAAAATGTTCAGCTTTGATTCTTCAATTTAAACACTGTCATAGCTTTTCAATAGGGTTTAGATTAGCCCAAGGCCGAGTTTACACATGTGAAAATTCTTTAACATGCCTACCAGCTCAAACCCCACACTAATAATTATAATTTTTGTAAAATATATTCCATGTCATCCTTTCCTTTTCCTTCTGTATGTATGTATATATATATATGTTGTGTCTTCCAAGAAAACAGATAATGAAGGAAAAAGAAAGGTGACATGTAAAATAAATTAATAAAATATATTAATTGTGATGAAATACAAAATAAGCATACACTGTTCTAATTATACAATATATATAAATTATCAATGTACCAAAATAAATTGGTGTCTTAGAGTCAGTGTCCATGGGTCAGTAGCGTAAGTTGCTAATTGTTGAATCTGTCCATTGTTGGCACAAACCAAAACTCTTAACAGAGCACAGTGTAATTGTGAAGATGTAAAGGGCTGTAACATTGTGACCTTTGATGATCCAGGGACTATAGAACTGCTGCTTCCAGGTATCTGGCCGCAGATGGCAGGAGCAGAGGCCTTAGATTGAAAAACAGTAAAAAAAAAATGATCCCTTGCATTCCTAATGCAAATAGCAACCGCAAACAGTAATGCCATCAGTGTTTTTGTTAGTTCTCTGGTCAAAAAGGGATCTTGTACTAAGTTAATACAAATAACAGTTACCTTTACAACTTGGTTAGGGTGAAATATAATGCTGCACTGAGGAGGAGCTGTCTCTGTGACAGTGATGACTGACAGTGAATGATCAGCGTAAGTTTGGTTCCCCGCATCAGTTCACCTGATCACTAGCCAAACGTCAACAGTAGGTAGGCTCTACTGAACTGTGCGCAGCATTGGATGCGAAGCTGTGGACGTAGGAGAATGAAGCTGGTCCTGACAAGAGAAAACAGAAAGTTGTTGTAATAAACTGCAGACAACAGAAAGTTGTTGTAATAAACTGCAGACCATGCAAAAAACATGTTCAAAAGTTACATAATACACAATAATTTAATACCTTGAACACTGCTGCAGGGCAACACAACATTTCTGTCCAGTGCCATTTTACACAGAGTAGTTTAGGAAGGATGAATGAGGTTCAGCTATTGTCATGTTTAGCCTTCTTTAAAGTCCTGATTGTCTCCACTGTGTGAAGTGGAGTGATCACAGCAGAGGCAGACCTGCAGGAAAAAGTTAATTTAAATGACAATGTACTGCTAGCTGTAACAACGGTGTTGCAAAATTGCTGCGTTATTACAAAGTGAATACAGGAATAAAGACACAATTAAAGCAATATAGAAAGCACATATGAAATTAGAATCATTACCTTCGGGTGTGAAGACTCTTAAGCGCTGTCAGGTGGAAAGCAGGCAGTGGTGGTCCATTGTTTCAGTTTTTAGAACTAGAGAGAAGGTGAATCAAAGGCAGGCAGGTGTTATCTCATCCTCTGCTTGGAAGAATGACTGGCTAGCACGAAGGTAAAAGTGTCCCTGTGTGGTCCAACAGTGATTGTCTGTCCATTGTTCGTCTGCTGATTGACAGTTAGGCTGCTGCTGCTGCTGCTAAAGCTTCTGTTCTTGGTTGTTGTTGGTCTTCAGTTTGTTGTAGAGGTGAGGTGGTATTTCCTGCTTTGGCTTTTCAGCCTGTCGCACCTACCCCGGTGCCATTAGGTCAGCTGCAGGGTCATCAGCTGGAGGCCACCGTTCACAGATGTTTCACCCCCAAGACCAGTACATCTCCAGGCCTGCTGGCATGTTGGGGACGTCTCCCTGCCACCCCCTGCAGCTGCCTTCACATAATCTCTCTTGGAAAGACCAGCTGCTTCCTGAGGTCTGCCAACATCTGCCACTGTTTACCAGGTGCAAGCATGCTGCTCTTCTTCTGAGTAGGAGATTGGTGTTTACCACCAGGCTTTACAGGCTTTACAAACCTTGCCAGGGCATGCTCTTCTGTTGCCGGCGAATGGTTTGCTGCCACCTACAGCTCTCCAGGATCTTGGCCAGTTTCGTCAGGATTTGATCATGGTGCCACCTGAAACGTCCTTGGGTCAGTGCCACACTGCATCCTGACAAAGTGTGTCGGAGGCTTGCCTTGACGCTCCCGCATAGATGACAGCCCACTTTATCACCATACCACAGTGTGAGATTCCTAGGGCATGGAAGGATATCGTAGGTCACCCTCAACAGGAAGCTGAGCCTGGATAGAGGAGTTCTCCAGATGTCTACCCTGGTGATACGCCTGTTGCTGGTAGCATCCCATCTTGTCCAGGCTCCTTGCGTGCCCTGGGATATTGCCTTCAAGTGGAAGCGCTCGTGCTCCAGTCTGGTGATTTCGTCCACCACCATCGTCTCCTGCTGTCTCTTGGTGGCTTCAGACCAGAATTGCTGCGCTGCTCCCCAGCCCAGCCCAGCATGACTGGTCTGGACAGTCGTGCTTGGCTGGGTGAAGTTGTGATGAAGGAGGTGAGGCCAAAGCTGTGAGGCCAAAGCTGATAAAGTTTGCATTGATATGGATCTTATTTCAGTTAGCTATTAGGCTAACTGAAATAAAACCATGCCAATCGTGAGATATGGTGAAGGGTATGTGATAATGTGGGGCTATTTTTATTCCAAAGACCAAGGGAACTTTATCAGGATGCATAGTATCCTGGATCCATGAAATAACTGGCCTTTCAAAATAAAAATCTGCCTTCCTCTATGGGAACTTAACACAGTGGTGTCTATACTTATGCCACCTGTATTTTAAGGAAGAAAATTCTGTTATTTACGATACATTATTCATTCACAAAGAAAATTGGTGTCCTTAAAGGTTGGATTTTTTAAATTTTTTTTAAATTAAGGCATTAAGATCAATTTCCTCTTTTTAGTCAACTTTAGCATGGGTGTCTAAACTTATGCATACCACTGTATATCTCATAATAATATGGTTACCTGAAATAATTATGACCAATCACATTATCCAATACTGCCAAAATATAAGATTACCAAACAAAATGTCTTTCAGCTTACTAAATTAAGTACATCAATATGTTGAGTGACAGCAAAATTG
Source organism: Sander lucioperca (assembly GCF_008315115.2). NCBI lineage: Eukaryota > Metazoa > Chordata > Actinopteri > Perciformes > Percidae > Sander > Sander lucioperca. The sequence goes on along the minus strand of NC_050196.1, from coordinate 19,025,218 downwards.
GGTTTCCTTTACATAGCAAGAGAAACAGAGACCAACAACAATGAGGTATCCTGAAAAAACACAACATAATGCTCATTGGATTTTTGTTTTACCTGCCAACTGTGCAGGATAGAGATTAACATCTGGTACAGCAATAATTTAGTCTTTTAAATCAAACTGTTATTAATACATGTTTCACCCACTCACTTTGGTTATAGGTACAGACCTTTTTTTCTTTGTCTTTTTCTTTATCTGTTAAACCCAACTACCATCTTTATGGACTGTTAGAGGACATGACACAGTATACAGGATTATGATAACTATAATATGTTCTCATTACACCAGAGTGGAGACAATGCTGCGGTTTAGAGATGAAAATGAGGTCCAGAAGTGTGTTCTTATCTGTGGTGGCAGCAGTGATGACTTGAACATAACCCCGGGAGTGAAACAGCTCAAGGATTGGCTTACTTGCGTTGGATAAGTGATTCTCGTTGAAATCCCCACAGACAATGATAGGGTGGCAATCCATGACCTCCAATGAGTCCAACAGGCTTCCCAGGTTTGACAGAAACGACGTCACACTGTAGTCCGGAGGTCTGTACACAGCTGCAATCAAAGCACTCACTGGGGCTTCAACCTTCAGAGCCAAAAACTCAAGGTCAGTGACATTATGTATGTACTGTTTTTCACGTACTTGAATGTGCTCTTTCACATAAACTGCAACGCCACCACCACGTTTGTTGGCCATCTGTGGAACATTTGTGTAGGACAGGTGTCTGTTGCGTTTGAACATAGTGTAGCCCTCTAAATGGAGACTGTCTGCAACAAAGGAGACTTGTAGGTGAGTTTCTGTGAGACACAAAACATCTGCTAGACACAGTTCATGGTGGCTCTTGATGTCATTCACGTGGCATGGCAAACCTTCTGTGTTATGGTGAACAATGGTCAGAGTGTCATGTCCGTTCACAGCCTGTGAGATTTTGAGAAGAGGCATCATGTCATCCAAATTGACTTGTCTCATGGTCTGTAGGGCTCCAGTGATTTGTGAGTTGGCATATATTTTACTCTCGTCCATATCCAGAATGTGCAGTCCGCTGAGAGAGGTCACTCTGCTGACAGCTACATAAGCCATGCCAGGTTCAAAAATGTGTTTCAGTGACACTACAGCTGATGTCCTTGTCATACCTTGAACCTTATGAATCGTACAAGCAAAGGCCAGTTTAACAGGAAACTGTCTGCGTACCACTCCTTTCTGTTTCATTTTCTCCTCTGCTCTGTCGATGTACACTAGATCGTCTGGTCCTCCTGGTGCTCTGTTACGATAATTCCTTCCAGCTGTTTCATCATCCATCTTGAGCCCGAGCATAGTGACATGTGCGACACCATTTTGTTCAGAGGATATTACCCTGACTAGCGTAGCGAAAGATCCATTCACCAATCCTTGAGACACGTCTATGTTTCTGGTGAGCATGACTCTGACACCTTCAGCAACGTTTAGCGTATCTGGTAACTCATTTCTGTTTCCTTTAAATGGTTTGGCTTGTCGTGCCATTCTGCCTGTCTGTGGATCCTTTTTGTAGTCATCTGCATCAATCTTGGTGATGTGAGAATGGAGCAGAGCTAACATTGCAGAGTTGTGTGCATCAACTTGTTTATTAGTTGCAAAAATGTGTAGCACATCAGTTGGACATAGTTCTGGTTCGGTGACCGCCTGTGACAACAAAGCTCTGTCTGCCTCGGACAACTCCTCTGACTTTTCTTTCACACGGATCCTATTCAACATCTCTGCAAAGGCAACATCATCCTTCTGACGCATAATCTCAGTCAGAGTGATCATCTGAAAGTGTTCCTGCCACAGGTCAATCTCACATGGGTCATACACGCAGAGAGCCTTGGACTGTCGCACTGGTGGAAGCTGAAAAAAATCTCCAACAGCTATTACCGACATTCCTCCGAATGGTCTCTGACTGCCTTTGATCTGTTTGAGTCTCACATCAACGTAGGCAAAAAGGGGCTTTGAAACCATGGACACTTCATCAATGATGAGGATTTCAGCATTTAACAGTTCAGATCGGACTTCATCCAAATTGTTACCAAGGCCTTGAAATGGAGGTTTTAGGCTTCTCGGAAGTTTGAGTAATGAGTGCAGTGTGGAGCCTGATATGTTGAAGGCTGCAGTTCCAGTGAATGCGGTCAACAGGACAGTTGGGTTTGATATGTCGGCCTCCTCAGCGCGTCTCGGCAGTTTGCACAGTATCTTAGATGCCTCAGAGTAGATGCATTTGATTAAATGTGACTTTCCTGTTCCAGCGCCACCATTGATGTAAAAGAAGAACTGGTCTGGATTTAGGCCACAGATTCGCTTTACGCACCACTCTCTTACTGCATAAAACACACAGGCTTGTCTCTGGTTCAGATTCTGATACATTTGGCGTAACAGTATGGGGTCAAATGCAGGGGGCTCTCTGATGGCTCTGATTTCTGTTGCAGCATTAGCCTGATTACTGTATTCCGGGACATTATCTTGTTCATTTTCACAATCTGGCTCTCTTGCCTCCAGTTCTTCAATACACTCCAACCTCACAACTTCCGATTCTGGCGCCAGATTACACCATTCATCGATCACACCTCTGTTCTGCTCAAACTCCTCAACAGCATTCTCAATCTCGTCACTGTTTTTCTCATATTTGTCTCTGTTTCGTTTCACAATGTGTTGGACACTCTCCAGATGATCACAACCTGGTAGTTGCACACATCCATTACTGTAAAATGACTCATATGTGGGGTAATACGGTCTTTTCAGTTCCTGCTCTGATCGGTAGGGAACGTACAGTTTCAGTAACGTGCCGTAAAACTTCTCAGGATATTTTTCCTTGGATGCACGGTAAAATCTGATGATAGCAGGCTTATCGTCTTTCCGCCTTTGCACAAATCCCATCTCATTCAGGAGGGGCAAAACATTTTTACCTTTCGTCTGTTTGCCATAGACAATTCTGCAAGTAGCTGCAAAATCAGCCAAACACATCTCCTCAAACTCCAGTGTTTCAGGTCTGGCTTTGTACTTGTCAGTCAAAGACGTCATCCACACATCTGAACATTCAGGTGTTGTGTTTTCCAGGGACGAGAGGGGACGACTCATTTTCACTGCGTTGTCATCTGTCGGTATGAATACGACACCACGTGAACACTTCTTCATGTTAATTCCACATGCACGACTCACACATTCCTGAGCGCTGACCTCTCTTTTTTTGGAATACGGCTGCATTATTTCCCTCATTTCATCACATTCATTGACGTTGTCTCTGTTGGAGTTTTCGATGACTGTTTTGAGGTACTCAGAGAGTCCAGATTCTTTTTTGGTAATGTAGCTGGTCAGATATATGATGCACGAATATGCGTTGAGAATATAACTGACATCAATATTGGCATTCCAGGCTTCAAGTAGATGTGGATTATATCCATTTACCCAGCAGTCCTTGGGGTCACGCTTCAGAATGACTGCACTGGATTTATTCACCATGTTAAGGCATTGTTCGTACTCACTGTATGTCAGATTGCATTGAGCTAGGAGCTGCTGCAAACTCAGAGAGGGCGTTTCAGGTTCATTCAAAAGCAAGTTAAGTGGTTGGAGTTTTTGCTTTGCTTTTTCCACTTCCACTGGATCGATGCACTCACCAGGTCTCGTTATCATTGTGTTTGTGACGGGGGGTTTAGGAAAACCGAATCTGCATCCCGAGTTGACACTTTTGAAACATGTCCTTGAATGATTTTTGCTGTGTGTCTGCACTTCTGTGACTTTCTTGTACAGATCAGGTTGTGTATGTGGGTTAGGCAGCTGAGCTGTGATGTATTTGGACACAAAATCTAACACAGTCTGATCGTCGTCTTCGTCAAAAACAGGAGCACCATCAACCCATATGAGACAGTGTATGTGTGGACTTCCGCGATGCTGAAACTCAACTCGGTAAAAGAAGTCAACGACTCTGCCTAGGGGCTCTGCAGGAGATAAGAGCAAATCCCTGAATAATGCCTCAACACGCTTATCAAACATGCGCATTGCTGTCACAGGATTGCTTCGCAGTATGTCACACTTAGCTGACCAGTCAAGCCCTTCAAAATCGACATCTTCACCTTGCTGCCTTTTTATTGCCTCGATAACCTCAGGCCATCGCATTTCAGCTGCAGAAAACGTACAGAAGAATGTAGGAGTTCCCAACTGTCTGATCATGGCAAAAAGATCTCTTGTAGTTTTCTCCCAATAGGCTGGAGTTCCCCTTAAAGGTTGCATAAACCTCACAGCGTCTTTGTTTCGCACCAGTCTCTCCACCTCACGTTTATCTTGCAACATTCCCGAGGTAATATTTCTTCCATCTCTCGTAAACGGTTTACCTTTCCTGAGCTGTATTGTCATACTCGATGTTGCCAAATGCATTTCTGTCACAAACTGTGGAAAGAACAAGAAGTTTGTGTCTCTGGCGAAACGATCATCAACACCAAAAAGCCTTGCTTTGAAATATTTACTGGGTGTTAATTTAAGAGGTCTCTCTTCATCCAGTGTGTTCTGACCAGTCGGAAACTGTACAGGGAAAGCCATGGCCTCCAGTTTAGGTGTTTTGAAAAAGCTGACAGGATTATTTTTTTCGGCAGGTGCAACAGAATAGATTCCTTCGCTGAAACATAAAATTTCCTCTGCCACGTCACAAGGCTGAAGGCATGATTCCAGAGCGAAACCACCGTTTGGCATGTCACCATGTTCGTCGTCATCTCCCTGCTCATTTGGTTGTTCACCATCACATGACAACATGTCTATATCCTGTTCATTTTCAGGCTCATTTTCTGCCTCACACAGTGCATTACTCTCACACCTGTCAATTTCCATTAAATCAGTTTCATCAAAATCATCTTCCTTCATTGTAGCATCCACATCATCATCTTCATCATCCTCATCAGGAAGTGTTGGATCACATAACTCAGCCTCATCTCTGATCGTTATGTCCTCATACTGTGGATGGATCTCTTTGAGTTTATGCAGTGCACGCATGAGTTTAGACCATGTTACTGTCTGAAAAAGTTGGTGACCCTTATAACACAATCGTCTCTTCAGTTTTACTCTCATCACCTGAGACTCACTTCTCAGTCTGGGTAATGCTTCTACGGTTTCCTGTACCTCAGACGGGACACACACAACATTTCCTCTTATTAGTCTCTGGCGGCCTTTAGGAAGAGGAATAATCTTGGCAAATGCTATACATCTGGATGCGAGATGCCTTTCCAATATGTTGAGATCTGACAGTTCAGGTGGGATGTCAGCAAGCATTAAGTTGTTGGCTACAGCGAGAGCTGGCATAGCTCCATCTTTAAGATGATCATGACAGGTGTAACAAATCCACTCACTTCTTCTCTCATCAGGCACCTTGCAGTGTTCACAGCCTTCATCGCAAACATGCACATACTTCCCTGTCAAGCACGCTGCAACTATATGTGGATTTTTGACATAATTTGACCTTGTGCAGGGGCGGACTTGGTTTGGAAACGAGGCTTTATGGCAGACAGTGCAGACATAGGTGGGACCTTCCTTTATATTAGATCTGAAAAGAGATATGGCCTCTTTGATTAAAGAGTTATCATTTTCTCTGTCACTCTCACATGTTTGTCGATTTATCCATCTGTATTTCTTTTTTATTTTATTTGCACATCTCATTTTAACCAGACTTCTAAACGGAAGGTTGTTCTTAAATTGTTCTCGCATTCTTTGTCTCATTAGTTGTCTGTGTCTATCTCTGAAAGCTTTGTCATTTGCATAACGCTGATTCATATAAGATCGCATAAAAGATCGCTGCTTCACTCTGAAGTCAACATCGTTTCTGTAAAACGTTGTCATTCTTTGTCTTTTTCTTATTCTAAACTCAGGGTTTTCTCTGTATGAACTGTTCATTCTTTTCTCTTTCTCTTGTTTTGTCGGTATCGGGTCGTTATATATCTTTGTCTTTTTTTTTGTATTTCAGGATTGTTTTGATAGCGGTAGTTAGCACACTGACTTTTTCTTTGTTTGACTGTTTCATCAGAATATTTACTGCTTGAGTAACATGTTTTCTTTGCTTTATATGTTTCATTTGAAGCATACATTTTCCTTTCTTTCCTTTTCTGATTCTCCTTTCTTTGCGATACCTTTTCAGAGAGCAATAGTCTCCTCTTAATTTTTCTCCTTTGCTGTTTATTACGTTTTTTCAGTTTACGCGAGACGTCATCACTGGCCACAGTATTTATCAATGGAGCACTCAAGTTTGACTTACTCTCAGTTGCAGAATTCACACTGAATTTAGATGATGGTTCTGGTTCACTTTGGATATCATCAGGAAAAATGATATGAACCTCTTTATGTTTCACAGAAGATACAGACGTGAGGTTTGTGGACTCTCCCTGTAATATGTTATCAGAGACATCTGTTGCATCAGTGTTTACCTTTGAAATAGTTGAGTTTGAATTATTCAGCGCAGCATCATGTGATGCGACACAGTTCGAAATGATCTGGCTGGATATTTCTGGTTCAGTTTCCATAGGAGTGAATACTTCATGTACAGATTTGTCACCGATGTGTGCACTCAGGCTTGTCTCCTTTTGAAGAGCAGTTGTTACAGCAGCAGTGTGAGTTGTAGGCTGACTGTCTCTGTCTGAGATAGCAGTATTCAGGATGGCAGTATTCACATTGTAAAACTCCACAGGCTTCAACTCATAGTTACAGGAGGGCTGTGTTCCCAACATTCTGTGATACTTAAGGAGCCGATCAATCATATCACTAAGATGTGTGAATGTCAGCATGACAGCAGTACCAGGAGTGTGAGAACCAGGGTGGAGGGGCAACCCTTTGGCTGTTCTGGAGTGTGGATCAAAGAAACCGTATCTGCCGGACTTTGTTCTGAATACGGCAATACATAATACTCTCATCAGGAGCAATCCATACTGGACATCAGAAAGCAAGCAGCTGAGTCCGGCCTCTAGGTCCAGAAAACTGTCTAGAGCTCCAGGTAACGGTTCTCCTAATGTGCCATATCTAGACAGTTGTTCCATGTCCACATAATGTGTATGCGTGCGTGCAGGTACTTCGTGAGGGAGCTCGTCAGTAGTCAGATAGATGTGATTAACTCTTTTTCGGACCTCTTTATACATTGCATTACCTTTATCCAAAACAAGGTCAAGATCTGCTCTGGTGATGTTTTCATTCTCGTGAAGGAACGCCAGAAATGTTAGTGAGTTGCAGGTACACTGCTTATTTCTGTTTTTACCATATTTAACAGAAGCCTGGCTACGGGATGCACGGACGTGTCTTACAGAAGGCTGACCTGCCGGATTTACATAGTCTGCATGAGAAGGGCCTGCTACACACCGAGGGTGTCCACTCTTTACATTAGCATAAGATGCCTGTGGTGACACATCACTTTGACCTCTGTGGTTTACCTGGTTAGCTTCAGGAGAAACTGCCACACATCTTTTCTTTACCATGTCAGCATAAGATACCTGTGGTACACCTGGCTCATCACTTTGACCTCTGACTTTTACTGGGGTGACAATAGAAGGCCTTGCTTCACCATCGCTGTGACATCCTCTCTCATCAGCAGAAACCTTTGGTGCGACGCACTGACTTCCCTGTGTCACACTTTCATCATCACGAGACGCTGCAGCCATCTTCACCTCTCCACAGCTCTGAGGACCAACACATTCTACCTGTTCACCTGTTGTACCCTGAACCTCCTTTGACCTCTCCCGGCGCAGACTTTGAGCTAGTGACCTCTTACTCTTCCTCGGCATTATGATCCAAAACCACAAATCTTGTTTTATTTTTATTGTAGACAATCAAGATAATAAACACAATATGAATCGAAATATATTAACTTAAGATAAGAAAGTAGATTAAAGCAGTATCTGCTCTTAGTAATGGCAATTTAGATCTCAAAAATATTCTATTTATATTTATTTTAAAGCAAAACAGTAAGTGGTGAAATAAATGTTTTCCCACAAAATCTTTTCAAGTCTGTAAAGATATTATAGATATTTAGAAGTAAAACTAAAGTTGACGTATCACACAAATTATATATGGATATACTGTATTTCAGCGGTACTTAAGTTTCTATATCTTCAGCAAATTGAAAACCAATAGGACAGGAATAGGGTTTATTTAGTATTTTAAGGCACTATCAAGAAATCTGTACGGATGTTCAAATACTGTGCTTTTCTAAGAATAACTTTGGTATTTGTATATTTATGGTTTTGTAAATGCCAGATTAATTTTTTTCAACCTTAATATATTCAAAGATTTATTTTAATATATGTAAAGAATGCAGTTTCTCCTTACAGTTGGTTTATTTATTTCACTTTACAAAGGTTTAACCAACAATAAAGCACGTACAAAAGGTGTTGATGCCAACAATGTGGGTGGATCTATAGACGAGGTACAAATATGTGAATCAGAGACAAATAACACAATGTATGTAGTGTAATTACTTTTACACTTGTACAAACAAAAACTGATTATGTGTACTCTGGTGTGAAGATATTTGCAGTCAGAACAAACCTTTTGGTACAGAGCTCCACAGCAACACGGTCCAGGAACAACTAGTTTTTTTCTTGTGTATATATATATATATATATATATATATATATATATAGATTTGGATTTCAATGTATTGTTATGTACATTAACAAGAGACAGTTTTCTTCAATGATACACTTTATAACAGCAACTTATATATCTGGAAATGTACCAGATTTAATTTTGAATTAGTTTTTACAGTCCAATGTTTGTGATAAAAAGCTCAACAAAATGTGTGTTATGTATGTGTCTTTTCAATTAATTTAAATTTAATGAACTAAAAAATACTTTACTGTTACCAAATAGAATATTGATACAATATGGACAATTCAAAAATACAATAATAAGGTTTTTGCCAATTGAAAAGGCCAAATCAAATGTGTGTGAGAGAGAGACAGGAGAGGTAGAAAAAGTGTGAGCAGAGAAACTCACAGAACCATAAAACAGAATGATCAGGTTCCAATCAACCCATGAATCCAAAACAGATACCAGTAATCTGTTAATATCAGGTTCCAAAAGACAAGTTTGAAATATATCGTTCCAAAAAAACAGGTTTCTTGCAAGAATGCAAGGAGATAGAGCGGGATAGAATTAGAGGGATAGAATGATAGAATTTCCAAAATTTAGATAGATATATTAGATATGACAGGAGAGATAGAAAACCTCAAAATTAGATAGATGTATTAGATTTGACAGGAGAGATAGAACGTCTTATATTAAGGGATGAGTGGGTAGAGTGATAGGAGAGAGGTGAATGATCTCATAGATAGATGGAGAGGGAGAGGAGCTGGAGGCCAGCGGACCTGTAACACAAAATGGAAACATTGCATTAGACATACAAAACAGAAAAAAAAACATTACATAAAAAGTGATTGCTTTGAATATGTGAATATCTTTTTAACATCAAGGAAGAAACAGATTATTGGTGTGATTTAGCTAAGAGGGACTTTAGTAGTGTCATTGTTTCACTAGGACTTTAGTAGGTGTCTCTAGGAAATCTCTGTATTCACTGACTTCTGTGTTCAATCACATAATGTTGCCTAATTTTTGCGTGTGTGAAGTATACTGTGGAGTGTCCAAGGAGTCACTAACACAGATGGTGAAATACTAACTAAAAGTATGTAGAGTGCACAAGCAGATGTGTACAGTAACGTTAGACAGTAGTAGTATTTACTGCCGAACAAAGTGTCAAGGCAACACACGTCATAGCAACGACATCATTCATGTGTGTGAACATACTGTCGAGTTGCCACGGGGGTAACCAACACTGATGGTCCAGCAGCAACGTAGGGAGGAGGAGGACAAGAGCATTGGGGGGGGAGAGGAGAGGATTTTCAGTTTCATTTTACAAGACAAGATATACACAACAATAATTTATTTTATTATCAAGATTTTTTAGATCACTGTAATATTAAATTCATACGTAATACATATGTCCAGTGGTGGAAGAACTATTTAGATAATTCGCTTAAGTAAAATACTTATACCACAGTGTGTAAATACTCCACTACAAGTACAACTACAAACCCTACAAACGTTGGGTAGCTTGATCTACAGCAATGTATCATGTTCTATCAGATCATCATCTGTATAGTGAGGGAACTCAGCTTATTTAAAAGGTCCCATGGCATGAAAATGTCACTTTATGAGGTTTTTTAACATTAATATGCATTCCCCCAGCCTGCCTATGGTCCCCTAGTGGCTAGAAATGGTGGCCTATATAAAAGCACCCAAAGAGCACCATGTCATGGTACCTTTAATGAGTAGGCTACTTTTCAGGCTGGACAACATATTAACTTATTCAATATCAAAGTGTCCTTCGTGATTCATATTTAAAAAGTGTGTGTGTATGTGTCTGTGTGTGTTGTGGGGATGTGTGTGTCTCTCTGTGTCTGTGTGTGTGTGTTTCATATTCTATGTTTCTGGATTAATGATTACTGCTGCTGCATTAATGTGATTGTTGCATTTTACTGATAATTGTGCTAATTTTAACTCCTATATACTGCTGGGTAGCTTGATCTACAGCAATGCATCATGTTCTATAAGATCATCATCTGTATAGTGAGGGATAGAGCAAGACATATCCAGTTTTACTTTAGAAAACCAATCTCACAGTTTAATGAGTACTTTTTAGGCTGGACAACATATTAACTTATTCAGTTAATATATTCAGTTATTCGAAGTGTCCTTCGTGATTCATATTTAAAAACGTTAGAATGTATATTGTGGTAATACTTCTTTTTAAGGACGCAATTTATTTCCCTTTAATATGATACAAAACTCTTAGGACTTAATCAATATATCATAGTTCTGTGCAGTGTGCTTTTAATAGCCACAGTACACAGAAGTAATCATCACCTGGTGTAAATCATATGTAAATGGCTTTTTTCTAAACAAAACTTAAACGTGTACAGATGCTAAATAATTATCTACAGTCGAGTTATGTGATCTATTATCAATTTCAGTTATAGTATTACTATACTTACCAATCAAAAGTGCACAGCAGTATCGATGTTCTGTTGAGAAAACCAGTGACAAACTGTGAGTTAGTGGGTTCAAGGTTACAGTGTACAGAGACAAAAAACTCAGTAAATAGTAAAATGCTGCTATAACAGCAAGTCTGGCTGTGAGGCAGAGCAGCTATTTCATTTTTATTTTATTTTTATGAATACACACAATGCCACAATGTCAGTTACAAGCTAAACAGTTTAAAGATTAGGTTCATTGACAAAAACAGATTTAAGAGGACTGCTAACGTTAGCTAAGTGCTAATCTTGTGCACTTATGCTTGCTCTAAAAAGTTAGCCGGAGATTTTTATAACAGTATTATAACTTACTATTAACACTTAGCATCAACGGTCATCACTCTCATAGAGCACCTTACCATACATCCCTTTGTATGTGTAATTTTTATTTTATTCAATATGTAGTATATTTTCGTTTATTGTCCATATTATTCATGTGGAATGTCTTTTATCATCCTGTTTATCATGTAAGTATGTTGTGTGTGATGTCTTTAGGCTACAGGGACCTTGAATTGAACCTACCTACCTAGCTAGCTACCTATCACTAAGTGGGGTCTAGCTAACAGTGTGATAGAGCAACATTAGCATCATTGTTGTCTTGGTATTACATTTTCCAGCAAGAACACAGTTGGTTTGCTTTTCCATTGACAATAGCTAAACCACTAACAAGTTGCTTTATGTCAGTTAACAAAGCTAATATTAGCTAAAGATAGCTACCAATAATTCTATCAACGCTGCTATCATTAGCTAATATTAGCGCCAATGCTAACGCTACTTAGCTAATATTAGCTAAAGATACCAAACTGCTATCATTAGCTAGCGTTACCGTTAGCGTTAGCATC